>NW_026623378.1:788200-985689 GCF_030028575.1 Malurus melanocephalus
AACACTCCCAGGGATGGGCCATGTACAAGGTCCTCGCCTGCACATAATCAGTAAAAATGTTATAGCCATGAGACCAGAAAAACTGCCTGAATGAGGCAGGAAGATATTGTTGTTCCTAACAGTAAAATAACTACTACTTTTTACAAGAAGACTTGGTTGGCTGGAGAGTTGTCACCACAAGACCCTGCAGCCACAACTCCTGGTCACAGCATTACTTCTGCTGGTGCTCTATTGCAACCTCCTGGCTGCCTACAATCCAACCCTAAGGTGTTMATTCCCACAGGTTAGAAACTGCTGGACAAAAATAATTTTTAGCTTTTAATTAAGTATCTGGTGGCTGGGGAGCAGAGGAGGAAGAGACAACCTTGCCTCTTCTGTACAGTCTGCAAACAGGCCGGGARGAAACTGGTTCTACCAGCTTTTCACTCTCAGGACAACTATTCCCTTYGGAGAGCATTGTTTTCCATTTCAAATGGGTGTGGTATCACCTCAAAAACTTGGATGTACAGAGCCTTTGCTGGGGAAAAGCTTCTGCAGGGAACGAAGSCTACCATTGAACAGGCTCTATTTATAACTGTGGAATGATTCCTTCCATTTGGCAGGACAGGGCTGCTCCAAAGGCCTCTCTGACCTGTCTTTATGTGGCTTTAAACCAGCTGGCTTGTTTGAACTGAAGTCCCCATGGATTTCCATCTTACCCCACCAAAAACAGTAGTTCCTCTTAAGAAGCTCTCTCAAATTAGGTGCGTGGGAGTTGTGGTCAGAGAGTGAAGTACTCTAAGTACATGAGCTGAATCTCAGAACTTCCCATTTACATCCAAGTATAACAAGTACATTGTACACTGCAGCATCAGCATTTCATTCCAGTATCTGWATGGAGCTCCTGCTGAAGGGATTATTTTACTCCAAAACAAGTATATGCTGCCCTATTTTTTAAGTCACAAGCCATATGCAGSAAAAAAATAACCTTTAACAGTTCTGAGTAAGACAGAAAGTGAAATAACCACATTAARGAATAGTAACAAAAGTTTCAGGCATGATATTTTCTAAAATTCTGGTAGTTTTTACGTGTCTGMACAGTATARGGTCTGTGCCACAGACCTGAWCATGTGTKACTACCTTTTCTGCCTGTTTTAGCCCTGAAACAGCCTGGCCAGTGGACAAGCACTTGTACCGAGACACCCTCACAAGAGCTGGGCTCTGAACAGTCACAAGTCACTAATGCAGCTGAGACAAGAAGTCTGATCATCATTTTTATTGCCTCTATCATAAAAACGTATTTTATGCACATCACAGAAGACACATAAATGAAATCACAAAGTATCGGAATATAAAGGCCTGAAATCTCTATGCTACAATTACTAACAATACCAAAGTAGATACCCCAGAGTGGGAAAGACACACACTTATCTCAACACAGATTGCACATTACAACACAATTATCTTTCAGACTATTGCACTTAAAACCCTTTGGAAAACAAGTGACAAATCCCTGGCTCTGCCTGAAGCATATGGYCCCAAAGATAGCACTGCCACGCTCTCTGCACATCCATCCATCCACTGCTTGAGCACCTGTAGCGTGACAAACAGTGGTTTTTACATGGCTGCCAGTTTTTTCCGCTCTGTGACTGCATACCAAAGTCTCAATGGAAGGCAAYCTCGTTCCTCTGTCAGCTTTCYCCTTTAACCCTAGCCACAAACACAGAGTTTAAAGCTGCCAGAATGCTTAGCAACCCCCCGGAAACTCTGGCTCACACCATTTAYCAGGTACCGAACAATACAGATCTGACAAACTTTCCACAAACACGATGCGGGCACAAGCCAGACCATTCCTAACCCAGMCATTTCCTGCTTATATAACCTCTGAAAAAGGCAGCTGCTAACAAAAGACTTCGCCTTTGCAATCAGAGACGTGGCTTTAGGAGCGCTCGCAGCACAACCTCTCTGGGACACGAAAAGAGAGCGAYATCAGTACAAAATCCCATCTCCGTGCGCCGCGGGAACCCTCCGCCACGGAGCGTCCATTTCCCGACCGACCTGCCCGACCAAGGCCGGGTGCCTGAGCACTYCCCGTCGCACGGCACGGGGTGCGCTAGGAGATTCCTCAGAGGATTCCGCACGGGATTCCTCAGGGATCCCCCCGGGTCCCTCCCCGGTCCCCCCCTCGGCCCCGCCGCTCCCTCACCGCCGTCCGTGCGCCGCTCCCTCAGCCCCGCGCCGTCCGTCCGCCCGCCGGCCCGCGCCAGCTCCGCGCGCTCTCGCGAGAGCGCCGCCCCGCGCGCCCCCTGCCGGCGCGGCGGAGCGGCTGCGGCGGCGCTGAGGGGGCGCTGAGGGAACGCTGAGGGAGAGCTGAGGGGGCGCTGAGGGAGAGCTGAGGGAGCGCTGAGGGGGCGCTGAGGGAGAGCTGAGGGGGCGCTGAGGGAGAGCTGAGGGAGAGCTGAGGGGGCGCTGAGGGAGCGCTGTGGGGGCGCTGAGTGAGAGCTGAGGGAGCGCTGAGAGAGGGCTGAGGGAGAGCTGAGGGAGCGCTGAGGGAGAGCTGAGGGGGCGCTGAGTGAGAGCTGAGGGGGCGGTGAGGGGGCGGTGAGGAACGGCTGAGGGGACCCTGAGGAAGGGCTGAGGGGGCGCTGAGGGGGTGGTACCGCTGCTGCTGCTGCTCCTCACTGCGGCCAAAATCCTGGGATCACGGCCCACCCGGCACGGCAGACCCCCGGGACACGGAAAGTGTAGCGTGGGGAGAGACACCGGTGTGTCCTCCGAAGTCTCCCAGCCTGCGTGGCTTTACACGGTACAGTTTTGGGGTTTGCCTTTCTGCAAGTGTGAAGCACAGCGGAACACCTCCCAGTACTGCCATCCCGGTTTCCAGCTGCGAAAAGGATCCAGGTCCTGGTCCCTACCCGCGCTTTTTAGCTGGGCAGGGGCGCAGAGATCAGCTCCGGAGCTGTGGATTCGATCCCTGTATGGGACATTCAGGACTTGGACTCCATGGTCCTTGTGAGTCCTTTCCAACACTGACTGTTCCAACACTGACACTGTGAGATTTCAGCCTTTCCGTGACCACCCAGCCAGCACATTGGTGAACTGCTGCCTTTTCTAGGTGTATGCACCTTAAAGCTTTACAGAGAATGTGTGGAGGCTTCAAGCAGAAAGCTCTTCAAGTGGAAATCTAAGCAGCTGAGTACATGTGATACCATTTTCTACACATTTCCTCCCCTGGGCACAGACCAAGGAGCCGTTCCTTTGAACAGGACCTTACTCGCGGTTACAAGTACAAATTAATTATTCAGTGCTGGCGTAAGAGAAAGTAGAAGTCAGCCACCTAATCCCAGATGTGCTGTTACCCTRGGAACCAGCATGTCAGGTATTTGGCTTCCTTGTCTAAACATGTAGAGACACGGGGTGTGTTATATAATCTTCCTCTTTGTACTTGAATTTAAGAGGAAAAACAACACCAACCCTGCCTGACCTTGCAAAACCAGCAGTAAGGAACCACATGCATATTTTAATGGTCTCTTCCCTCCCACCCCTGATAGCCGTACATACTGCTCCTCCCTCAGTGAAAACCTTTGCCATGCCAGATGTGCTTTTTTACACAAAACKACATTGCAGATTAGAAAAACAAATTTTAGATTACATTGGCTTAAGCAAAAGGAAAATTGGTGGTCTACTAAAATAGAGGTGTGGGTAGAGATGCAGTTTTATGGGAAAATAAACAAGATCATCTGCTCACGTTCAAACAGCAGCAAAGATGGAGACATGTAGCAGGCAGTTCCTCAGTGCTGGGTATCAGATAAAATTGTCTCAGAGGCTTCACAATAAGCCTCCAACCAGAGTACAAAGAGAAGAATTTTGGATGCATAAAAGGGATGTACATACACATCAGAAATAGTTAATGAGGATAAAAGCCTGCAACCTTTCCCTTCAGAAGTGTGTGACACCATGTAATGCATGCCTGTACCCAAAATTCAGTGCTATTTCTTGCTGAAGGGGAATCTCACACACAGCTCTTCAGCCCATCCTTCCTTGATTTGGCAAAAGGGCATAATGACTACCTTGTCACACTCAAAGACATTCTTCCTTGTTCAGCTGCAGTGTGAGAATGAAGACCAGGGAGAGATTCATCCCTTCCCATCCCCTGGAAACATGAGCTTYGATAGAGAACTGGAAAGTTTTCCTGCATTTCTGAGGAATGGGCCTGCAAGACTGTCCTATTGTGCACCACTTAAACCACAAAAGACTTGAAGAATGTTCTCTGGYGCAATAATTTTAGAGCAAATTTTATGGAGTTTAAAGAATGTTCCTGTTTTCTGTTCAGACCGTTCCTCTTTCAACTACTGCAATGATTTGGTTGAGGAACATCAGCTGTGTTAATTTCTCTGTTAAATGCCCTTTAATGTGATTTCCCTGTTCTGCAATGCTACTGCACAGTTCAGCAGTCCATCCCTGCCTCGTAAAGGGGGAATAAGGAAAGGAAGTGCAGCGAGCCCGGCACAGCTGGGGGTGCAGCTGGATCCCAAAGCAGACTAACAAGCTGCCGGCTGCTCCAGGAAGAAGCAGCAACAGTCCCAAGACGGAGCATGAAATTCTAGAAGAGTCGTCATTGTAGGCGTCAGGGAGCCTCACGCAGCTCCCGCGGGAATCGCCAGTTTCCTCAGGCTCTGCCGCTGGAAAGGGACTGTTTTCCCTTTGTCCCTGCCAGCCCGGGTGCATGACCCTCCCTCCCCCGTATCCCGTCTGACGTGTGTCCTTGGTCCCCTTCCAGGCAGGCCGTGACCTGGCACTCGGTCCCACAGCTGTGCGCCAGATCCATCCCCAGCCTTCCTGCAGAGCCCGTCCCGCCCGTGGCCCCGGGGTGAGCTGGCCCCAGCCCACCAAAGGAGCCGAGCAGGGCGACTGCCACTTGTGCTGAAGTCCAAAGGCTTCGCTGCCCTGCAGGGCACTTTCAAGGCTCTCTGCGCTGTATTTACTCACCTTGAGTCTTTGCTGTTTGTGTCAAGCTACCTCCGTGCCAGAGAAAAACGAAATGGTTTTGAACTCCCACACAAACAGTTTCAGATATAGACTGTAAACAGATGTTTTAATAGCCTTTTCCAGCACAACACACAGCCTTTTTCCTTTCTCTAGTTTAGGCATTTCTCATTTCTGCAAACCTTTTAATTACTATCTATTAATCTATCTTAGTTCACATTGAACCGAAGTACAGACTACACATAACTCCACATCATCTTTCAYTTCAAGAAGTTCTCAGGAAGGTCTTCTGTAGCTTTGCCAGGCAGCCTAACCAAAGGCAGAATTTCTGGAAGCCATGGGTTGCATTTGTGAATTAGGGTCCCACCACTGAGGTGAACAAATCTCTTACTTGTGGCTCAAATCCATAAATGCAAAAAATAACAGGCACAGCAGCAAAGGACTCACACTAGAGAGAGGGAGGCATGTAAACAGTCTATAAACAATTTAAACTAAACTAAAACTGTTTTTACAGAACCTCAACCTGCTTTGGAAAAGTTGCTCTATCACAAACAGATTGTTATAAACACATACTATAGTGTTGGCCTTCGCAAATATTGAGACGAGTGTTATGTGTACAGTGTTGCTTTTTTTTGCATGAGTAGCCTAGTTGTGCAGACAGTGGTAGAATCATCACGGATGGGTTTGTTTTTCTTTTGTAAYTCAGATATAGAATACTTGTGGTTAAACTGAAGTGTTATGGCTTCTGACTTAAACATTTCCATAAAGGATATTTTTCATATTATAGCAAAACTATACAAAAGCTGCAAAGAAAGTCACCAAAAAGCTCTGAATGAGGCCCTGGCGGCCGTGGTCCTTAAGGATAAGAAGAGCTCAGAGCTGGAGAAAAGGATGCATTCATTCACAAAGAGATCACGATGCTCAGCACCTTTGGGATGGGGAGGCCATTGCCCCAGGACTATCAGCTGCCAGGCCAGCACAGACCCTGACAGTGAAAGGGAGAGGTGGAAGGAACAGAGGATGTGTGGGATGTGCAGTGAAAAGTCTCTGGTCAGAGCTCACGGGATGTTCGTTCTCTGCTGCGCAAAGGAGCCTGGCTGGTGGGATCCCAACCTTTGGATGGGCTCATCTGCATGGACAGCCCAGGGGCCCGTGCTGCAGACCCTGCCCTGTCAACAACTGCCATCTACTGAAACCACCAACAGGGGCTACACCAGAGGAGGGGCCATGCTAAACAGCTCCTGCAAAAGTTTGAATATGCATAAGTGCCTATGAATAGGCATTAAGCTATGCAATAGGAAATATATTTAAAGATGTCTCCTGTCAAGAGCAGGTGTGCCTCTGGCAGATTGCCAAGCACCTGGCATTGTATCCTTTTGATTTTATGTACCCTATTGTCATTTATTAAAACCCTTTAAATTTTAACAGGAGAGTGAACCTCGTTTTTCACAAGATTGAGCCTGTAGTAAAACAACAGTGTGATTTTGGTCGCTAACCATTTTGCAGCTCCCCCAGTGTGTACACACCCACACATTCCAGTAAAAATTAGAGCAGAAAGAAAAAGGACTCGTAGTGCAGGCTTAGAACACAAGGGCTGTGTTACAGCTCTAGGGCTTGCTCTCATTTTAGTCGAGAAGCAGGCATCACACAGGTCTCTTCAAAAACAGGTCTCTTCTGCTTTCTCAGAAACATTTGTCTCATCTTTGTCTCAAAATGCCACCAGAGGATGAGAAAGGCCTGAGTTTTTATGCATGTGTCATTACTGAGGGTGTTGTGTCTGTGTCAGGGGAAGGACCAGAAACTCCAGCTCCTGCCCTTGCTTTAAGTGCAGTACAGCACAGGATAGGTGCTGGCACCCAGGACTGGATAGTTCTGTGTGCTTCCTGCACCACAAAAAGCTGCCTGTCAGCAGGCGTGTGCCGGAAACACAAACAAAAAGGGTTTTCAGGCAGCATTCACTGCACCTCAAGCTGTGACCCCATTTCTGCTTTACAGTAAAAACTGTGGGAGGTGAGCAGGGACTAGAAGATGTTGGAGAGGAAGTGTGGGCCTGCCCTGCGGGGCTGTGTGGGGGTGCTGAGCACCAGGTGGAGCTCGGGGATATAATCCCAGCCAGCAGGAGGGCACCGGACCGCCTGACCCACCCACATTCCTTATGACCCCAGTGCCTCGGGGGATCAGATCTCCATCACACCTGTGACACCATTGTTACTAGAGTTGTCTTTAGTGCCTGTAGGCGAGCAGGAGGTGGCTGGAAGGGGTGAAAATCTGCAGCATTGTTTCCTTGCTYGTGTCTCTCCCCTTTGTTTTCTAAGCTTCCTTCACATGCTGTCTGAGTGGCATAGCTTGTAGTATACTGAAAGCCTGATAATAAGACAGATGACATCTGTTTAGGTCACATATTAGAAAGGATTAATGCTTCCAAAGACTTACAAGCTACAGCTTAGTACTCTGCTATCTGAACACATTGGCCCTGGCACATGTGATGGCTGTCAKCTCAAGGCTCAGCGCTTCTACAGCTCGAGAAAGCTGGAAGCTGGACATCCRAGTGACCATGGCAAAGGATATGCATCATTCCCTTCACTGATGCTGTAAAATCCACCAGCAGCTGTGTGCCAAGTCTAGTGAAAGGGCTCCAGGAGAAACAAACAACTGCACAGCACTTTTGCCCGTGATTTTGCCCATGACAGGGGTGCTGCCCCTCAGAARATGGCCACGCTCATTCCAGCTGGCAGAGGTGAGAAGGGAGCACAACCATTTTTCTACTGGGCAGAACTTCTGTCTGCAAGTTGCTCTCTGRGCAAGAAAAGGAACAAAATTCTCACTAATCCACATCACCCACAAAGCTTACCCATCTCTTTCCATTTAAAACCACATGGCTCTGTAGAATTACCCTGCAGATGGGCAGGGAAGTGGGATGATGCAGACTGTAGCATCAGCAGAAAGCACCACARCTCCCTCCCTCAGCAGGCATGAGGGGCTTGCAGGASACASTGCTTGTGAACAGGCAGTACTTGCAGATACGAGCAGCCCAGGACTCTGCACACAGGCTCACAGGCATTCAATTCCCCTGTTTTGCAGAGGGGCAGCTGGATCTTGTGGCCTGAGTAAATAGCAAGGCTTTGGAAGGAAACTGAATAGGCATGTTATATTCTTCATTTCAGATCCAGTTCTGAATGGAGGGAAAAGAAATAACATTTAGAAATCAATCCTAGACCCCTAAAGTCCCCTGAAAGGGAAAGACACAAAATGACTGATGCAGCAAGTTCCACTGAGTTTTTTAACTGGTACTGTGAGAGCTGATTAGAATTATTTCTTTTCAACTAATAAACCCACATGCTGCCTCTTCCTCTCTTGTCAAYTAACAGTATTACTTAGCACTAATAAACTGCTTTATTTTCAAGGGGCTTAAGAAGACAATCACCTCAACATGTCTGAAAGGAACAGATGGCAATTTCACACTTGGAAAAGCTCCTCAGAGAGGGGGCAGTAGCAGTGTCTGGGGGACACCTAGCTCTGTTCCCTGTGTGGACTGGGGGTCCCCTTGATGTCCTCTCCACTCAAAGCTTCTGCTTTAACCTAACCTGACCACACATTACTTCTCCAGCAAAGCTACACTGKTTTTTTTATTCAATCTTTAATAGTGAGTAACATCCTTCTAGAAGGCCTCTTACCTCAGCACATCTCCRGACAGGTCGTTACTGCTTTGGATTTAAAAGACTATCCAATAATGCAATTAGTCCAGCCCTTCATTATTCTTACTGGCTAGAAGCAGAGTAGTGATCAGGAAGAAATACGTTGCCCTGTCCATACAGTGAAGATGCTCTTTTCCCCTGCAACATCGTGGTTACATTTTGGTACAGAACAGCTCATGCTTTTTCCTCCTCCCACTCGAGTCTTTTTCAGAGAACTGTGGAAAGTGTTGCTCTGTGGTGCCTTTTGGCTCAGCTGTACAACACAAACTTTCTTAAGCTACTTCTGGAAGGAAGATAGGCTTTCTTTAGGACAGGGGTTCCTACAGCAAAACATGTTCAGGTGAGGACCAAACAAACAAATACAATGATTTTAAAAGCAACTGATGTGACAATGACTAAGCAATTGTTTAATGTGTTGTTTTGGGTTTTTTAGTGGACTGGTTTAACTGTAGAAGGTTTTTATTTAAAGATTGAGATAATACCCTCTATTTCAGTATTTAACCCCACAGTCAAAGTTTATTTCAAATTGAAAATGTAATGATGATAGTCAAATAGTGTCAAGTGTTTGACAGGTTTTGGCCTCTCCTCTAGGAATGGTAACAGTAAATACTAATTCAGAATGAAATGAATTATTCTAATACTTTTCAGAACTATTTCAACAGCATACTGATATTAGTATAAATTCCCTTCAATCTGTGCTGAGCCACTGAGCTAAGCATCTCAGCCCATTATCAATCACAACCATCAAGTATCACTTACAATTAAATCCTTCTAGAGACATTGGTTAGTATCTAGGGACATCATAACATCCCCAAAATACTGCATTACCTGTTTTTTCCCCCTTGTGTTAAGGGAAAGAAGGTGCATTGAGGCAAAAGGGTTAAGCMCCCAGTATGCCAGTGCATCCCTCCCTGAGGATTCCTAGGAAAGGCACCCCCAATCTGCTCAGCTCTAACTGGTACCTGAGCATTCAGGCTGGAGAGCAGAGGCAGCACGATGCAATGCAAACTCATTTTCAAATGGGCTTGAGAAAATAATAACACCCTAATTTCACTCTAGCTTGACAAGCACCTGTGTTCAGCATTGAGCCACTCAGTTATAAATCTAGTATGAGTTCTCCTGCGACTTTATTTGTATTTACAAGTAAAATGTAGTGGATTTGGATTTTCCTAAGTCAGAAAACATCAAAAACCAGTCAGAGTTCTTATATTTAGAAGAGTAACACTTGAACAGAGGATACTTAATATACAAAATGGCTGCATTCAAATTTTGTTAAAAATTAAACCCAAATGCAAAGTGAATCCAAATAGCCCCTCTTTTAAGGCTTCAATTGTACAAGTGATTATGCTGAAGATTCACAATGCCTGTAATGAGTGAGCATCTGTTTTTCTGGACTTGAAAATCATGGGTGTCCTTTCCCTTTACTTAAAAGTTATTTTTCTCATCCAGGGATGATAATCAGTGTTTAGGACCATAGTAGCAAGTCATACCAATGCATAAACCATAAATAAGTGACACCAGAACTGTTTGAAAACAAGAGTTGTGTCAGGTTTTATAGCACAACAGCCAAAATATTCAAGGAACRTTGCCATATTGTTCCAGTCCCTTCTGCAAAATCTCTTTCTGACCAGTTTGATACTGGTCCTATTAMTATCAACTTCCTACAGTTAGGGGCTTTATTTTGGAGAGGTGCTTGGAATGGCAGCRGTGGGAAGGAGAATATAGATTATTTCATGTCAAATAGTCTAAAAGTATGGATTACAATGGCCAAGGAATAACGGTACACTTGCTGTTTTCAAGCTTTAGTTTGACTCTTCAAATCTTTAATTCTCCTGCACACCTGAGGACAAGCTAACAGACAACACAAGGTATTGGACCACTATAGTGCTTAACATTTTCAAAGTGTAATGTTTGAAGAAAGGAAAAAAATCAATGTTCAATATTCAGGACCATAAAATAAGCCCATATAGAAACTGCTTAGCTAAACTCTAAATAACAGCAGAATAATTTTATTTAGTTACTCATTACTTCCTTACTCCTATTAAAGCTTCAATAAAAGGAAATTTAACATCCAGTATCATTATCAAAATTTGGATGCTCACAGCTGTAGAGGCATCCTGAGTAAGGCATTATATTCCAGTGGTTTCAGACTTGGTTTGTATAAAACTCATTTCGAGCTGACTCCATTAAAGTCACAAAGTCAGTGAGAGTCAATGAAGCCTCCTGAAGTCAAAGTGAATTTCACAGGAGCCAGCTCTGTTAAATTACACTTTGCCCTGAAGTGAAAATTCGATCTTGAACCACTCTACATTAAATTAATGCCTCACAGGACATTGCAGCTAGCAGGTCTTACATTTAAGGATTTTCTAGATGAAATTTTAAAGCTTTCCTAATCACCAGGGGCTCCYGTTCATACACAAATGTCAGGTGAACTTTATGTAGACAGCCCTTTAACTTACTGGAACAAAAACCAAACCAAACCAAACCAACAAAGAACAACCACACACATTTAGAGTGGGTAATTCCACAGCAGTAAGTTGTCAGACAATCCAAGTTTTTCTTTGAGACAGAAGTGAATGTTTCTCTTCTCTCCTCATTAAAAAACATTGCACATCTCATTTCTCAAAGAATTTTAGACATTGACCAAAGGCGACATAGGACACTGGAAAAAGTACCCTCAGCTTCCTTGACAAACCTATCACTTCAAACAGGCCCTGCACTACGGCTGCATTACACTGTCATAACAGGTTTCTCACTGAAACTTGTTTGCAAAGTTGTTTTTAGAAGAAAATAAATCTTYAAGCTGCCCAAATGACCAAGGCACTCAGAATAACCTTAGAACTGTACTTTGGGGAAGACACAAGGTCTCACTTTCAGCAGATGCTTGACGTCAGACCAGAGAGGGAACACAAGACAGGCAAAGGTTATGTGCAAACTGTGGCTTATGCAACAGCCAAATAACAACTGTTCAGCATAGATGCACATAGAAAGGACTCACTGGAAATTACTTTTAATATAAGCAAACYAAAACTGCTTGTGATTTGCAGGGTATGGTGGTGCCACAGACTAATCTGAACAGCCTCTGTTTCAGGTCTCTAAAACAAGCATTCAGTAAGCAATTCAAATTACATGAGTCATCTTTGGTAATACTGTACATTTGTGTCAATCACTTGGTAAACATAAATTCTGGATATTTAGAGTGTAAATCATCATAACTACAAACTAATTGGAAAGTTGGAGGATTCTCCTCCAATGTACATGAGCTTGCTAAAGGAAAAGTTCAGACTAGCACTGAAATTACTTCATAGTTATGTAGAAAAAAGTTACAATTCTTTGTCATAGAACATTACATTAGTTTGTTATTTTGTCTACAGTTAAAGTGGGCTTGTAGTCAGCATTATGATAAATTAACAGCAAAACAGCTGCCAAAACAATTTAAGGGAGTATGACTGAAAACTAAGAACTTTGATTAAAGCATGATTTCCTAACTTTGTTTTCTAACCCTAAATTATTAAAACACAGAAAAAAAGTCATTATTTCAAAAAGATGCACCATTAAAAAAGAAGTTTCATTTCTTACAATATGGTTTTAAACTAACATAGAGGAAAACAGTGCTACATTAAACACAGTCAAGAGCATTCAGATGGCATTATTTAAGTATAATCTTAYGTTCTCTGTTATATGGTCCAGTCATGGATTTTTCCTTGCTTTAACATATATTTGACGATCACTGAATTTTTCCCACTCATCCTGCTGTAGRCTGTCCACATACACTGTGTTAACACGTAAGAGTCAGCATTTATGTACAATTTAAAAGCAGCACAGCTATCCTAGCCCCTACAGCTGTGCTCACTCCACTGCAGTACTGGAGCGAGCACAACAGCTTGGATATCTTAGGGAATGCATCATTGTCCTGAAAGGCCTTTTTTTCTCTGTTTTTTCAGGGGGTGGCTCCTCATTACTTTTCTCAGGTGTTGCAGCAGGCTCTGTCTGGAATTGTTCTATTTGAAACTCGAGATGTTTTTGAATGGCTACCCCAAGGACTTCCGGATCCACAGAGGCCCCATACACTTCCCACGTCATTCCTTCATCATCCCATCTCACTTCACGTACTGGAGTTTTGGGGCCCTCCAAGTCTTGCTCCAGATTCACCTCTGGGAACACATGTGAGTGACCTTCTGCTGCAGCTGCCGGGCTTGTTGCCACAGATTTGCATTCCATGGTYGGAAGAGTTTGTACCTCGGCATCTCTGCGCTCGAGTGCTGGTTTCAGGCCTTTGGTTATATCATTCATGGAGGTCATAGTCCACATATCCTTAGTTGTCACTACCATGTCTGCACCTTGCTGGCTGCTCAGGGCATCACAGGCAGCCTTGGCTTCTGGAGGAGCTCTCTCCTGCTGAGCATGCTGCACTTGTTCTCCAGAAACATTACAGCACCTCAGGATTTTCTTGGCATCCAGGCCTGTCTCACTTACTGAAGTCACCAGCTTAGGATATGTCAGAATGTCTGAAGCAGAAAAGGAATGAAAGTAGCCAGGTGCTGTCTGCTCTTTCCCTGTCTCACTAACAGAGCACACCAACCGTGGGACAAGCTGTATGGATGGGATGGGCAAAGAGTGGCAATAGGCTGGGATGGTGGCATCTGCCTTCAAGGTGTCCTGCCTGAGACTGCAGGGCCCYGCAGAGTTGTTGTGAACTGTCATCACCATGGGGGAGTACGCAGAATTTGGAACATTACCAAAGGTCAGACCACCATGAATCATCCCGGGGGCCTGACTGAACATTGTCCTGTTCGGGAAACCATTTCCAGGCATGTGAGGTCCTAGAACAGCAGCATGAAAYGTTCCAGGATCTGTGTAAACAGTAGTGTTACGTGGAACACTGCCACTGTCAAAGGTATTTGTGGGTACTTGTTGGTCTCTAGGTAGGACTGGAAGATGAGTGGCAAGGTTTTGATAGTGGGATGTATTTTCACTTGTTTCTGATCCGTGTCTCTGCGTTTGGTGTGACGTCCTATCCACCGGCGGACCATGCCTGCAGCCAGAAGAGCTTAGGCTGGAGTGAGTAGCACTGGTTTCTATGTGAGTGACAAAAGTCTGCTGTTTGCAACTGCAGGTTAGGTCTGAGTGGCTTCTCTGAAGGGCAGGTCCTGATTCTTCCATTTTACATGTGCTTGGCTGGTGAACAAAACAGGCTGAAGAAACATTCTCAACAGTGCTGCTCTTTACACACATCTTAGTGTCGCCCCCTCCCCAGGATGCTGAGGACTGTTCAGTGACAAGAACATGGTTTGCATTCTTAGTTCTGCTCTCTGAATGGTCATTTAGGGTTTGGACCTCTGACCCAAGTCCCATCATCCCAGACTGTGAGGAGGACCACCCGGGGCTCTGCTCACTGCTTGCATCACTCCTGTTTTCCAGGATATGGCAGATGGTGCTACTRTGGCTTTTCTTCAGCTCCTGTTTGTTTTGCCTTTCCTCTAAACTCCTCGAATGCCCAATACAGGACAGATTTGAGGAGCTCTTGGACAGGGGGTGACTGTTGACATTCAAGAGACTGTGACAAGTAGAACTTAGTGAGTCCTGGTAGGAATGGGTGTGGAGCTGGTGGCTGTCAGCTGACATGGCAAAAAAGAGAGATCTGCAAGAAATGGTGGAAAAGAAAAAGATGTCATTTAAGTAGCAAATAAATGTGCTGAAAACTMTAATCTCTACTGACCATCTGCCTGGGCTTCTTGCTTTTCACTGTCCACAAGTACTTTTTAAAAAGCACAGTACTCTAGTCTAAGTGTACTCAGACCAGTCAGTTTCCATTTCACTTTCCACAAAGGGTTTTTTTCTAAATTAGATTAAGAATTTATTGAAATTCTAGTGGGTTTCTTTCCAATTCACCAAATACAAAAGGGAAAAAAAMMCCCTTGATTTCTACCTTTTAACTATAGYAATCTCAATATTACCAAGTGTCATCTCCCCAAATTCACTGGAGCTATTTTTGGGACATTCACAGATGTAACTTAAGAAAAGATGGAAGTATTTTCAAATTGGATAGCTTTTTACCATGGTGCTCATTAAGCCAATGATATTAAATGTATTAGCAAAACAAAAAAAAACTGTTAAGTTTTTTAATCTACATCATCTCAGAAGTTATCCAGTTACTGAAGGAGCTTTGAAACTTTAAAGCCTCAACAATTGAACAAATTCTCTGTTTTCCCTATACCCTTCCTAACAAGGGATATTTCATGTCACAAGATCACTGTTTTAGTCAACTGTTTTCCCAGAGCCCACATAAGTGTACAGTAGGTATGGACAAAGCTGTTTTGATCCCCTATGGCAGAGATGACACAAAATCCAAAGAAACCTCTGCCAGGCCAGTGTGGGGTCACTGCCAGTGTTCCCAGAACAAGAATGCTGTGTAGCACTCCAGCTYGTGCTCACCACTGGCACCACAGGAGGTGGCTGCTGGAGGGAAAGGCCAGAGGTGAAATTCCCCTCTCTCTGTAAGGAGAGTCTGTAACTCAGCACTGCCTCYGTTAAGAGAGCATGGTCTAGTTTCTCGGGCTGCTCACCTTTGGGAATCCACAAGTTCATGCTGGCTGTGGAAAGTGCCAGAGGCAGGGTAAAGACAAAATGAGAAAAACTTTCACCTAAGTYCTGCAGTTCTGTCCTTTTTTTAAGTGGACCCAGTCACTTCTATTTTTAGGAACCCCTTGTTTCTACTGGTTGGTGCATATCCTGTACATTAACATTTATTCTAGCAGTTTCACATCTAGGAGAAGTTGGGATCGAAGATTTTGAATCTCACCAGATTTAGCGATCCATTTGTGCTGATTGAATCAAATCTTCCACTAATTGACTACACGTATTCCTTTGATGTCACAGAGGTGTTGCAACATTTGTGCAATTAAAGTTATTTTAATATGTTCACATATCTATATCTATATCTATCTACACACATACATATATTTCTTTTCTACAAGAACTCATTGAGTTGAACAGAAAAAATCCAGAGTATTAGTGCATTGTTTCCAGGCCGAGTATTAGTGAATATTTGGTTGTGCAGATRTAGAGTGACAGCTACAATTTCTAATTTCAGACAACTTTTCCTCAGATACACTCTGTGCACTGTGCCTCCTTGGCAGGTCTCYTACAGAAACCTGCACAATTTCTTGTGCACTATATCACTAAAATGAAAATGAATACGTGGAACAAGAAAGGTATATACACATGGTGAACAAAAGCACTCTGCAAACATGACAAGGAAGTTCGCTCAAAGCATCAAGAACGTGGTGGCTGCAAAGGCTCACATTCAACCCTCCCTGTGAGAAGCTTCTCATATGCAAYACTTTTAATGGGATATTTACAGGCTCCAAGAGTCACGTACCAACATAACTGATAAGAGCRTGCACAGCTGATACAGGCAGTTATCAGTGCTTGCAATTCCATTTCTGTTGTTAACTTTGGCAGGCTAACAGGTTGCAATTTTCCCATCACCTGAAATCCAGTAGTGTTGGCTGTTGGCTGAAATTAAACTGAGCAGGACAACATAAAAAAAYAGTAATATTTGCAATCACATCCTTAGGAAACTTCTCACTGTGGGCTGTGTACAAGAGACTTGTGACCATCAGCAATATCCTGTAGCTTAGGCTTTGCTCAGATTTGGACTATATGCAGAGAAAAGGCCATTTCCCATCCTTCATACATGTTAGGTCTCCTGCAGCCACTTCCACACGTGAGTAGTTTGCCACACTGAGTTCAAAGGAGTCAAGAGGATTAAACACCAGAGCAATGGCTGTCCACAAGGTGAAAAYCTTACATTTAATCTCTTTAAAAGGTAACACCTGCAAAGGCTCTCACACACACCTGGGTGAAACAGAAACAACGCTTACTAATGGAAATCCTCAGACACAAATACTGAGACTCAGCTGAAAGGAAACTTCAAGCATATCCTATTACAAACGATACAAGGCCGTGGGAAGTTTGAAGGGCTCTCTTAAAAAGTTTACAAAGTTCAAATGTGTACATACACACAGAAAGCAAGGCCTCTATTTGCTTTCTTTATGTAGCAATGGACCTTCCTGCAGAAACCTCTGTAGCTGAAAGAAGTGATGCAATTTCAAACTGATTCATGACCTCACACAAAACACATTCAGATGGATCAAACAGTCCAAATATAGTGATAGCACTGAAAGAAACATCCAGGGTGATGCTGGCAATGAAACCTGCACAAGGAACCCTAAAGAAATTTAATTTTGCCCCACTGCAGATGACATCATGGCCAAACATGAGCCAATGTGACATATATTACATCTGTACATTTATAATATTCTAACCAACAACTACCAACAGCATTTGAATGTTACTGCCCAGACACACCAGTGTTCCATGCTAACACAAGTGTAACAATTCTCCTTTGGCTTTGGGCCTGATTTTGTGGGTACATAGGCACCCAAACCAACTTTCTTTGTGAATGCTGGAGAGGAAAGACTGCTTGGCTTAACCTTAATTTTTAAAATGTAAAAAGATAATATACAAGAAAGGAATTTTGCTCAGAAATTGATTTGCTCAGAAAGATTTTGATTTGAAATTTCAAAGGAAATCCACACCTGAACACACAAACAAGAAAGCATGAACTTTTGAGGCAGATACTCTCCTATGAATACACAGAAAATGGTTAGACAAGCAGAGAAAGGATTAGGATAGAAATGGAATTAACATCCACTATTTTTGGCTTAGCTTCAGATAGCTTATGAGGGGATCTAGACTGCTTTCACTAATTCCACAGGACTACTTTAAAGCAACAAATGTGTATTTTGCTATGACTTATGATTAAAGTTTTGACCTATTTAATGCACCAGTAAATTTAGTCTTAAAATATTAAATATAAAGTATGCTATCAGTAGAAAGACATTCACTGTGAATTAACTATGATTCTGAAATTCTTYGGTTATTTTGTATTCCACACATACACTTTTAACTAAACACTCTCATATTTTAGTTTAAAACTGCTCCCCCATGTCCTATAACTATCTACCCATATAAAAAGTCCCTTTCCCTCTTTTTTAAGAACACCCATTTAGTACTTTGTTACTATAGTAAGTTAACAGACAGTGAGGCCGTGAGAATCACCTGATACGTTTAACAACACAAGTTAGTTGCAGAATTTGGGAAGAGYCAGAGAAATTTAGTACTATTTACTAGAAACATGCATGCAATAACAGACACTTCTCTAAATCCTCCRTAGTTATTTTTGCTTTATATAACTGTGATGGTCAGCCCATAAGTCAACAAGATTTGTAACAGTAACTGCAGGCTGTTTCGCCCATCTTCACTTGGCTGATCATATAATACAAAAACCCCTTTTTTCTCCAAAATATTTTATGCTTTCAAAATCAGCATCTGACTGCAAAAAAAGTTACAAAATCAGAGCCAGTTTCCGGGGTGAGAGCACTAATATGGAAATGTGGAATTTGGAAAAGCTAAGCAATCTGATCCATTTTTGGATGATGACTGTGATTTTTGGGTGCTGACCAGGACCTTCATGGCAGCACTAGGACTTTCTAAGAAGACACTTTCTGTGAAACGTTAGGGTGCTGCAAGGCCTTTGCCCCAAATTTGCTCCTTCATTTGCATCATTCTGGCCCTGCTGTGCAATAATCAGCTTCACAAGGCAAACAGAATTTCTGCAACAGCACCAAGCTCCAAGACAGAGGTGTTTTATATGAGGAGATTAGTGTCATTTTAATTAACTTGGGGAATTTACTTGAATAGAAGGCTGCTCTATGGAGGTTTTTAACTTTATTTAATCTTACAACAAACACCACGGTTATAAATTKGAACATCAAGAGCAGTTTATGGTTAAAATGGCAGAACTTTAATTACAACCTAAAGGGCAGCTGTCACTTGGCCGTAAACACTGCTGCCCCCTGCCTGGGGCACAAGACTGCACACACAGKAAGACCTGCATTTCTGCCTAAACAGCCAAGCTCCCTCAGGTACCAGAATCAATTCAATTTATTCGCACTGGGTTCTCCTCAAGCTATTCTACAAGCAAAGTGTCTTTCTTACTGCAATCCATGACTAAACTTCTAGGATACATGTTTGCTGTGGTAAAACGACATAAACATCATTTAATATGACATTAATTTATTTTACAGCTGTACTAATTTTAGAGAAACTTACACCATCAATTTTTTAAAAAAGTGTGTGCTTATGTCTAAAAATTTGTTCTTGCTTGCCACATTGAGAATTACTTGCACAAGATAAGAAAGATCTGTTTTGCTTTAGACAAAGATTGGCATGATAGCATTATGAGATCTGATGGCCTCTCCCTAACTACTACTACTACTGAAGGAATAGTTCATTAACAGTAATCACTAACATTCACATTGGGCGGGAGAGGGGGAGTCAAACCACTTGAAAAGCATTGGCAAAACAGGATTAGCCATGGTAAAAAGCTTAGAGATTCAAGTGTCTGGGATTAGGAGTTTCGTTGTTGCTGTTTTTAATTGTTATTTTATTCTGGTGAGGTATAAGTGAAAGGAAGAAATAGAGAAGACACAGTAGGGGAAAAGGTATTACTTGTCAGGGGACATAAGAAAAATTCTCTAAATCTGTCAATACAACAAAAAATTTCTCTAAATTCTGTCAGCTAGATTAATAAGGACTCAGGTTGAGACCCCAATCACTTAACCTTTAATCCATCATCTTCCTGCAGCCTTTCAATTTTGGAATAGCATTATAAACAAACTATGCTTTGCTCAGTTTAATCTGCTAATACCCTTTTGTAAATATTTTYGATCATCCTAAGCATTTCCAAGTATCAGACAGATCTACAGGACAGACTGTTTGGGGATCTACAGAGAGCAGCAGAGAGACACAACACTCAAGTGTACACTGTGTACACAAAGGAATGGGGTTGTTTTCAGTTCTGCCCCACAAGAAGCACTAGGGACAGTGGGGCTGTCACTGGGACCATAACTCACTTGGAGGAGGAGGAGTACATTTGACAGGCTGGAAAAGGTGAGAGCAGAGGAGCAGGGACCCTCAGTGCTCAGCACTGCCAAAGCAGTGTGGCTGATGTCCTTGCAAGCCCACCGGTCACAGCCTCGTTCATTTCTGCTAATTACCACTTTGTCAGGCTTTCCTAACAGACTTCTGCCTTTTCCCCTCCTAAGCTGAGCACACTGGGCAGGAATCTCTTGGCAACAAGATGGAGAGTGAAGATCCCCTTTACCGGAGTATTAATGAACCTCAGCTCTCTCCTCACTGAGGACCACAGCACAGCCCTCTTCCCCCAAAAGCTGAGGGTACCTGGGGCCCTGGTTATCAGTGATTTCAGCAGGAATAAAAAGTGAGTTGGCACATCAGAAAATGAAGATTCCAACATTTGCCAATACATTCACCTCGATGCAGGAAGGCAATGCCACTGTGCCCACAGCTGTCCCAACAGCCTAGAAAAGCCATGCAGGAAGGGGAGCATTCTCTTTCAAAGACCAGGGACAGCCACAGCCCTGGTACAGCCTGAGCCAGCAAAGCAGAGCTGACAACTCTGAATTCTAAAAGTGAAAAAGATTAAAAGGAAAGTACCATGAGAGAGGAGCCTGATACAGATGAACCAAAGGCGAGCATTTCAGTGACATCCTGAATTTCCAGGAAGGACATTCCACATCACATTTCCCCATAAATAAATTATGGGAAACCAGAGAGAGGTGCCCTCTATCACAAGGGAAAAAATGTTAGGACATTGTCCTGACACCACCACATGATTTACTGCTGCAACTGCACATCTTCTTTGCCACCTTTCTTTATTTAATCATCTTCACCCAGAAASAACTTCAAAAATCTCTTGGATTTTGATTTTTTTTAGAAGAATTTCATAAGCAAAGCATTACTCCCACTATATCTCCATGTGGAGATCTGCCTCAGCATACAAACTACCCTACAATACATCAAACAGAGCTAAAATACAAGATATTGTGTACTCATATTTGATGCTCACTTTTAGTGTATGACAGCTCACTTCTTTAAAGGTCATCTATTCAGTTAGGAGATTTAAAATTTTTTAATTACAAATTAAATATGATTGCATGGTCATGTAATCAGCTSTTCTCACCAGCTGGGGCTTTAAAAAAATCAAATATAATGACAGCAGGCAACATTGACCTAGAATCACGCTTACAGTGAATAGTGCATGCCTAAAGAAGTGATATATTAATATAATTATCTTTCTGGCTTAAGCAGAACCGAATTAAGCAAAATGAAACTGTTAATTCAGATGCCCGGATTATGCTGTCAAGGATTGACAGCTACTGATATCCACTGGCAGTGCAGAAGTCCTGTGAGATAAATATTTGGTAGTTTCTTTAGGAATTAGTCTTTAATGCAGAAAAGTTGCAGCAGCCTATCCACATTTAGATTTCAGAGAGACAGACACTAGTGAACCTTTTCCTCCTCACAGCAGAGCATCAAATCCTATTCCATCACTTGTTCCAGCTTGAAGCAGACAGGTTCAGACTGGTATTGAACAATTTGTGCTCCTCAGAGCTCCATTTCTGTGGTCACTCTTCAGCCCTGAGCACAGTACCTCCAAAGAAAACCCATGGATCTGGAACTCTGCAAAAACACATGGCCACAGATTGCTCAGCAAGTTTCTGCCTGTCAGAGGCCCAAGCCTGCCAACTGTGGAATCACAGCTGCCTCAGCAGCAGCATGAACTTCAAAATCACACAGAAAACCAGAAGCTCTCTTCCAGCCTCCTTCCAATCTCTGCGCAAGGGAGTACAGCTGGGTGTCAGCACAACCTGCACAAGAGGCAGCAGTTTGCACATCCAACAAACTCCACCCAAACTGGCTAAGTGATTGGAATATTCACTTGCAAATTCATGTGTTTTAGTAGAAAATACTCAAATAATCATTTTTGCTTGAAATTTTAAGAGTAACAGAGAGAAAGAACGATCTCGGCTTAGCCTCCCTGTCCTGTGGACATCCCAGGTTTAGTGGCACTGCACTTTTGAGGTTGAGGGCAGTGGGATATCCCTCCCTGCCAGCTGAATGTCCCTGTGACAGTAAAGCTCTGTCACAGCCTGTGCTGTGGATGGATGTGTGTGTGCTCTGTGCTGGCTGGACGGAGCAGGAAAGCACAGAGCTGAGCCTGGGTCTAACATGCCCTCCCCAAAAAACTCCCTCCYTTGCTTCAGTGTTGTGCCAACAGAGATAAAAGCTTCATAACCAGCTGCAGTGGCAGACAAAGGAAGCTCAAATCTGCCTTAAAAATACTGAATAGATGTAGCCGCAAGTACAGCAGCTTTTCATGTTCACATATCCTCCTTAATTGAAGGATGGCAATTCCTACAGCAGCATCAAACAGGAATGAATAATGGGGATGCAAACAACAGTAACAGCAATCTGAAGGTCTACAAACATCTCCATTAGGATAAAGACTATTTTAGATTGAAGGATGCCTCCTAAAACAATTAAAGATGGCTCATAATGCTTCAACATGTAACAATTAAATCTTTTGCCTACATAGAAAATCCTGGTTACTTATCTAGCAAGACCTAGAAATTTACCTTTATTTCTTGTTCTCTTGTTTTCCCCTGTGACTGAGCACTAAACAAGGGCCACAAAATCCCCTTCAATTCTTTATTTAAATAACAGCGTTTATGAGCTGTATGCAAAACCCTGGAGAAAAGAAGGATTCAAAAAGGCAATCCATCTACCTCCAGAAGCTTTTCTCAGTGGTGGTAGGAAGAAGACTGACTTCTGCATTGTAGACTGACAGATAACTGACTTCCAGAATCTAAAAAAGCAATTGCTCATAAATTAGAAAGAGGAAGCAATTGCTTTGTAATTCTGTCTGTGTTCACTGACATAAYGTATGACCTTGAGCAAGTCATTCCCTTTGTGACTCAGTTTACTCATCTGTGACTCACAGATTAGATGCAGAAGCCCTGATGTAGGTATTTAAAGGCTTAATTTATGAGTGCAGAGCACTCTCAAATCCCAGAGTAAAAGATATTAAATATAAGAAGCTGAAGATAMTGTGTTCTGGCCCTTCTTTTGTAGCATTTGGATGGAAAGAAATAAATAAAGCATCTCTACAGGAAATTCTTGTCGCACTTGCAGAAAACTCACMTTACCAGTAAAGTGCAGACACTATCTGTGCCTCAGAACCATGTGTAAAGCACCCCCTGCAGCTTTCCAGCACCAAGTGAGGACAAGCAATCTCAAAAATTTCAAATACACAAACCCAGCAGAGTTTCACAAATCACATGTTATATGTATATAGCCTCTATATAATATGCATGCTAACAACATGTATATTATATATGCACGGTATATTAAGTAGCAATGATTTATTGTAAGCAGCTCCATTAAACCTTTCTAAGCAGAGTTGTCATAACTGCAGATCATGTTGTCTTGCAGTGCCACATTCACTTCTAGGCTTTTACTTACTATGGTGAACTTCTCATGAAAGAGATTCTGTGGCTAATTTAAGCCTTCAGTCCACACTGCAATCTTTATATATCCTCAAGCTGGGAAAGAGCTGGTAACCTCTATCCAGAGGGCTCAGTATTGAAAAGAACCAAAAAGAGGAGCATCTAATCATGTTTCATGTCATTGTTACAAGTTGCCATTGTAGCATTTGAAATTTGAAACTATKTAAATAACAAATAAGGGGAAAATAAAGTTTTTCATTTCAAACTTGGTATTTTGCCATAAAAAAAAACCAAAGTGCAATGTCTGTCTCCCAGAAAAGCAAGTGTTTCAATTATCTGTTGTCTAATCAGACCTATGTGGAAACTATTATCKATAGTTTTCAGAGAACATCTGAAAGGGATGAAAGGAAGCCTCTCTCGGCTCTCTCTGTACTGAGAGAAGAAAAACATTACAGCGTGGCTCGAGGAGATCCCACGCCGCCCAAGGCTTGTTTGACACCAGAGTCTTTAAGGACAGAAAACATAAGACAAAGTAAAGTAGCAGTCCRAAGCAGCAGACTAACGTTTGCAAGTGTTTTGTCAAGTTGAAGTATGTGAAGAACTTCCTCTAGAACTAATGTTAACCCTACTCTATGTAAACAAGCAAATTTCYCCTCCTCTTGCTTAATCTCAGTTAGAAAATGAGCTGCAGAAATCTCTGTTTCCTTATTAACAYTCAATAATGTTGGAATCACAAAGTTTTGAGGTATGAATTTAAGAGCTGCAAGACAATTTAGTTCCTGTGATCATTTAGGTAGAAGAAGATCCCACCTGTGTGACATGGACAGCTAGAGGAGAGCTCTGCAGGCATCTGCCATTAATTGCTAGCAACAAAATACTGATTATTAAGAATAAAGTCTCTGCTACAAGAATTCTTTGCTTTTCAAACATTGCTTTGACCATATCCAAGACCCAACCAGACAAAATCCTAAGAAATCTGATCTGACCTCAGAGCTGCCTCTGCTTTGAGCCAGAGACTGGAATAGATGCGTTTCCAAGGTCCTTGAAAAATGAACGATCCAATGACTTTTGTTAAATTATTTTCATAAATATGTGCTTTTATCTGTCATTGCCAAAGGGAAGTTTCATGTACCTTCTCAGCCTGAGAAGCTGAAATGCACAGCCATGTTGCAATACTAAACCATTTTGTAATTGATTAGTGGAACCTGTACCTTTTACTGAAACAAACTAAAAAAGGAATGACTTTGCAAAGGAAGCCTAAAGGTGATCCCTATGTTCTACAAGCAAGGTGATATATAGGTAGGAGGCAGCGACTTCAAAAGTTTCCCKCCAATCCATTAGCACCTCTCTCATTATTAAATCAACAAAACCACTCAAACTCGTCACAGTTCAGAGGCCACTGAGAACAAAAAAAACCTGCTATAACAAGGTGTATGTATTTCCATGATGTTTCAAGAGGTACTGATCCACCATGCTCAGTCCTAAACACTGAACTTTCCCGCAGATTCTCTGCAGAAGGCAATAATTTTAAAAGCCTAAAAAAAAAAATCCAGATTATTAGAGCTAGGGTGGCTTTGTGTATTTATCATCTCTCCAGTTTCCACATCAGGTTTGCTTAGTTTGAGCTGAAAAGGAGTCAGATCTTTCATTTCAGCTCAGRTGAACTGGGTTTTGTCAGTCTTCTGCACTGTTGACTGGAGCAAAGCTCTGCAAGTCAAATGAAGGTCTTACAACTGCTCAATCCCATTAACCTTCATTTGCACAGTCAGGTGTGCCCTTGTTAAAGCTTAATTAGCAAATATTCTGCAGATGGAGAATTACTCCTGCTCCTTTCTCTGTTYTGTATTAAATCCACACTGCCCACACGTTGAGCCACAATTTTAGAAGATACGAAACTTCCCCATACAGGGACAGGCCAGTTTAAAGATGATCTTTCCTATGATGCTTTTTTTGGTGCAGAATGATGCTTGGCTATAACTCACATGAGGGGCTAATGCTCCCTCATCAAACTAGGAAAGACCTGGCTGATGTCAACTTCATTTAGTTGGCCTGACCCAATTCCCATGCTCTGAGTACATCTACCTAGGCAGGCCCACAGTGGTTTTTCTTTGTGGTTCCCGTTGCTAAAGATAATTTCTTAGAGTGAAACTTTACTATGAAGAACTTTAACAGCTTTCTTAAATGGAAGAGACTACCTTCTTCCCAACAATGCACTAAAATGCAGAGAATACTCCTAARGGAGAGTTCTTAACATACATGTGAACTACCAGCTGCATAGCTATACGTTATTTCAATTGTCATAAGGCATCCATAGGAAATATTGCATCAAATTACCTTAACCAGAGAAAAGCTCAGCACTATCTTTCTGTTCAGAGCCTTCTTACTCTGTACTTCATGCAGATATTCCTGACCACTGTACTCCAGCATTATCCTCATTTTCCCCTTCATTTTGCTTTTACAGAAAAGATCTCTCTCACCACTGAAATGCTGCCCCTAACCCTCCCTGCAAAAAATAAAAAACAACCCAAAAACAAAAACAACATTAAAAAAAACCCTTCCAGAATCTCAATACCCCACATGTATGCATACAGCTTTATAGTTATTCCAATTAAGAAACCTTTTTCTGTACAAGGAAACTGCAGGCACTGGCCATGGTGTGGCTTGAGGCCATGGGAAAAAAAAAAGAAATAAAAAGGGAGTTCAAGGCTGACAAGGAAAGTAAAGTACAACATCATTTGCAGCCTACGATTGCTGCTGTACTGTTGACTTGGGCCAGAATGGTTTGAGACCACAAGCAATAAAACATCACACACACCTGCCAAAGATACTATTTTATTGCCAAAGCAATAAAATATTGGCATATGATAACAAAAATACAATTTTTTTCTGATTCATTGGAAAAAATACAGAACAAATACCATTAACAGCTCTCTGTCAAGTTCCTAGCCCTGGAAAGCCTCATTCCTAGGCTGCATTCTCCTGCAAACTGTACAACAGCTTGGAATATCCAAACACAAGGGACCAATGAAGTACTCTTTATCCTCATTTAAAAACATTAACTCCAGGGGAAATTAATGAACAATTCAGTCTCTCTAATCTCCAGAGGAGCCCTCTGAAGAARAAACAGGATTTTGCTGCTGTTCTTCACAGAAGTAACCTGCCTGCAGTCAGGGGTAACATTATCTCMCTGGTACAGCAAATACCTCTGCTCATCTGCAGTGATCAAAAGCTACCTCCAATTACCCTTTGTCACTGCCCTTAACAGAAAGAAAATTAAACCTTTTAAACAGAAAATTAAACAGAAAAAAGTCAAATTACCATCAATTACCATTTTCCTCTGTTCTACCCTCCCTCATGCGATTTTATTTTTCAAGTGCAGTTTGAATATGCATAGTGAAGGAAAAATGTGGATTTGTCATGGTTATCTGATGGAAATTTATCACATTTGGTATTATAAACCAACTCTGACACCACAAGGCCATATACAGCTTACTGGTCTTGTTTACACAGCCCTAAATAATGTCAGATAAACTAAACTGCAATTGCAGCTTTCTCTGGAGTACAGTTAAGATAAAATTTCTGGATGGTAAAAATCAACAAAACCCTATAAATGGAGGAGTGTTTATGGAGTAACTAAAACATGACATGAAAACAGAAAACCCTCATCCAATCCACCCTCATAAATGAAACCTCAAAACCTAATTGTTTTACATAAAGACTCCATGCAGAGGGCTCCAAACTCAGCTCTCACTACAATCTGTGTGTCCTGCAAACACTCAGACATGCACTGAAACATTGCAAACAACTCTCTGCAAGCTCTCATCAGTGTCTTGGTGCAAGGAAACCACAGATATTTTTGCATGAGATGATTACTTTGAAGCATGAGTCAATGGAAGAGAGGTAGATTTTGATCTGTATGTGGTCCATCTCGTTTATGTACAAGATCAACGTCTTGCAAAATATATTAAWCTCATGGCTACCTCTCCCATCACCTTTCACACTTAGAGCTCTCTAAATGGAAATAACTGCTTGCTCCCCCTCCCTTTTAAATCTCTTCCCCTAAAACCCAGGAGTGCATCACACAGACTCGTGCTTTTAAGCACAACACRTGCACAAAACAGTCCTCTGCTAAGGATTCTGATATATAATATTTAATCTAGTGACAATAAAAAAGCCAAACCAAATCAAACCTGCAACTTTTTGGTTTAAGAGAAATTTYTTTTTGCCATTCTAAATAGCAACTGATCATTTATCTAGGAAGGAAAAGTGTAAAACAAAGCTAGTATGCTGAAAGCACTGAAATATCACAAGATTTTGTCTTGTGCTGGATAYTTTTAGGAATTTAAAAAACACGTGGTACACATGGTGGAAAACAGCAAGGTAAACTATTCTCTGGCATATCAGTGCTAAAAGGTAGATATTTAAAGCAATACAATTGACTCTTTTCTCTTATTGTTAGCATCCAAACCCTAACATACAAACAAGTGATAATCAAAAAGTATCCTCATAAACTCACAGAATTTCAGAGGAATAAGATAATCAAGATCATGGGGGTTTTCTCCCCTAAAGAAACAGTGATGTGTATATTCCAGAAACACTTACTAAAAGACAAACACACACACATGTAAGTGAAAGACACCAGCACAAAAAAAACCCACCTTCTGCAGAACTACCTTAAATTCAGTTAAAGCTCAGAGTCATAGTTCCCATCATTTTAGAAAAAGAGAAAACTACCATTTCCTGGGATTTTCAGTCCAGCTCTCAACCCCCTGCTGCCAACACAGCACTTACAGAAGCCCGGGTCTGTCTGTGTGCAGCTCCTCTCCCTTCCCTTCCCTTCCCCTCATCTGCTTTGTTACCCTCCTGGCAAAACAGAGAGCACCCGCTGTCCTTAGAGGAGATGAGAGAACGGGCAATGCATGACATCCRTGCTCCTTACCTTCCCCTTACTCAGAGATTGCACATCCAGCTTCCCTGCACAAGTTACTTGGAGGGTATTTAAAAATAGATGCTGAGAAATCTGAGGAGAACAAAAGCCAAAAGAGTTCAGATTTCCTCTCCTTGATCCGCTTGGTGCTGTTGGCACTAAGGTGAGCATATGATAAGGGGAAGGAGGTGGGATTGTTAGAGAGCATCAAAGGCAGGAGATTGGGAGATGGGGTTCCCTCGACGTAGTGCCCCTTCCTGGCTCCCCCCTTGGCTGGAGAGGAAATAAAATGGAGCCCAGGAGGGAGGGAGAGAGATAATCCTGCAGCTTCATCTGATTAGAGAAACTGGGCCTGTGCAGAGCTGGCAATGYCGCCAGGGAAGCACAGGGAGGGGAGGCAAACAGGGCAGGAAGAGGAGGAGCAGAGGGGGAGGAAAAGAATTGGAAGGGTTAAAGGAAAATTGTTACAGGTATACAAAGAAACCAACTCGTGGGCCAAGGCATCCTGTATGTGTTTAATTTGGACCCTCATATAAAGGTGAAATCGCCAGTAGGAAACACCCACTGTGTCTGGTAATGTGCAGCAATCGGAAAGAAAACAAACTGAACCCCAAGCCCTGAATGCATCAGTGCTGGAGGCATGGACTGGGAACAAAGATGTATCCACGGACTGCAAAGAGTGAGATTGCTTGTGCTGAGCAGGGAGAAGTGGAAAAATCAGTCTGCTACAGATAATTACCCAGCTTATCCCAGACAGGACACAATTTAGAACATATTTTCTGTTGCAAGTCATTTCCAGAACCTGTTACTGAAACACACCTTAGTTGAACCGAAGTGGCTTCCAAAAAGTTTGCATCAGCACACACATCAGGGTGCCCTCCCACAAGGCTCCCACTTGTGCTCTCCCTTTCTCYCTCACCTGGCACAGGCATTTCTGGGCTCACCTGCTTTGGCAACCCCAGCCCGGTGGTACTGCAGTCCAGGGGATCCCACCATCTGCCAGGGGCTGGGTCCAGCCTGCCCTCCCTGCATGYAAACAGAGGCACCGCTGTGTCCCCACACTCAGCCTGACCCCGGGGCACAGGCATGGTCCCAAGGGTGCTGCTGCTGCTGCTGAGCATCCCCCACCCCATCCTCACCCAGCAGAACACCCTGCCTTAGGGTGACAGCATCTATGTCYTCCAAGCTGCCAGGTGTGGCCTGTGGGGCATCAGGGAACATCAARGACAGATGAGAGCAGGGGAGTCTTGTCCCCATCCAGGGTGGCCCATTTTTTCAGAGAATCTCCTCTTTCACTCACTTTAGCAGCTGTTACACGCAGTCCTTTCCCAAGCACCACTCCCTGTTTCCACACTGTGAGACGCTTTGATTTCTCCCTGGCCTATTCTGTCCATTTAAAACTTCATACAAGGGAGGATGGTTGGACCTCTAATGGGGCAAGGAGAGGGATGCCAAARCATCAGAAAAGAGCCCTTTCACGTCCTTGTTCTCTCTGTTCAGGAAGCAGTTAAAAATTCTTGTAGACATCTTACAGCAGTTCTGGTTTGTTCCTAAGCCTTCACCAAGGCCCTCCCATCAGGCCTAATTCAGCTGCGAGAGTGGGATCAAGACCCCCCTCCCCCCCAATGCTTTTAGGAATGTACAATTGCTTTCTGAGTCTCCAGAATGGGCTGCAAAAACAGTCATTTCCTATGTGCTTCCAGGCTTTGTTCCTAAGATGCACAGCCCCGCAGACTCACTGAGCCATCTCGCCCTCGGGCTGCAGGTCAGGAAGCATTTCAGGGGTTAGGAGCCACACTCGGGTCAGCAGCAGCTTTCTGGCTGCTTTATTTTACCTGCCATGTATTACAGAAGGCAGGCACTTGCAGTCAGCTCCTTGCCATCCTTCCTGCCAGGCCAGAAGCAGAAGTTCCTTGAACTCTCTACCAGCACATCCTTACCAGCATTCCTGCTGGCCCAGGATGATGTCCAGGAGACTCTTTCCATCCCAAGGGATAGGACTGCAGTGGTGCTGCAGGGAGAGGACAACTCTACAGCTTCCTTTGTTATTCCTGCAAAAGGAATAAATATTCCTTTGGTGGCATGGTGAGGCATGCCCCTGGCACTTGGAGACATTCCAGCATTGTTCCATGGGTGCCAGTGGCCCTGGAGCAATTCATTATGACCCTTCCACTCAACGCATCTTCCAAATGAGTCCCAAGCTGTTGAAATGACATCCCAAGAACATAAAAAACAYACAGTGTGTGGAGAATATTGCACTTAGATTTTCCCCTAAATCTTCTACAGAAAGAATCTGCAGAGCTCTCTTGTCCCAGATTTTCTGTGCCCAGCAAGGCTGACTATTTTCATTGAAAGCACCAAAGTGTGCTTACTGGAAGATACTGGTGACCAGCTTTTACATCAACAGGTCACATATCCAGGCATCCTTAATGATACAATTGGCACACAGCTTTCTCCACTTTCTCATTCTACATTTGATGAGAAAAGATGTAAAACTGCCTCAAATTCGGATTTGGAGAGTTTATTCTGCTATCTTTCTTTTAAAAAGTTGATAGTTAAAAGAAGCTGAGAAATTAGCAGCCTACAGATCCATTAGGCCAAATCCAGACAGTGCTGATAAATTTCCTTTGGGAATAAGGAAAGCATTATTTTTCAAGAGGATGACTTCAGAACACTTCTGTCACTGTGGCTCAGCCTGACTAGAATTCATATTTCCCTGAGAACTCCACCCAGGGTTTAGACATGTGACAACATGTTTAATTTCATTAAATAGAAGTCCTACACCCAGCAATGGAAGAAAGCTTTCAAAATTACTATTTACTGATTTGGGTGCTTGAAGGTCACATGAAAGCAAGCCACCAGCCTCTTGACTTTGAGTCAACCGCATGTGAAGAATGCTCAGAAATCTGAGGAGAACAAAAGTCAAGCTGAAGAAGGGCACCACCAGGCAGAGCTGCCAGACCTGCAGGCCACATTTTGTCAGCTCAGTCTCCATCCAAGCAACCAGAGCTTTCACATTCAAGAAAGGAGATGTCCAGTCCTAACCCAGAAGCCCTTTGTCTAACCTAAAAATCACGCAGGCAATCTACTCCTCTTCMAAGAGGAAATGGGTTAGGAAAACCATCCTGATTGCTGGGTGTGTCCACATGAGACCTAAACCCTTGTCCTGAAGCTCTTCTCTCAGCCCTTCCCATTTACAACCCCACAGTCTTTTCCTGCACTGCCTGCTCTGCTGCCATTTGTTGCATTTTTTCCTGCCAGCTGGGTGACCTGGACCTGCTCAGGCTGTGCCTTCTGAACTCCCCCATCAGCCCTGARCCTGCCAAGCTCTGCTGCTCTTCGGAGGGGCAGGTTTGAGTGTCCACAAACACTGTTTGCAATTTGTTTACATCTCTGTCTGGGTGCAAACCCCAGAAGGCTGATAATTCTCTGTTGACTGAAAGCCCCTGAAGCCAGTGAAACTGCACCTTCCACCAGGCAGATTTTATCTTAATGCATTTCTGGGATATGTTCTAGTCTTCCACAATAAGGCAGCCCTCCAGGAACAATATGCTGTCYTGTGGGTAACACTGCTCATTTGCCTGAATGTCATCTGCCACAGCCAATTTGGATCAGGTCTTGGATATCTCCATTGTAAAGTATTTTTGAGTGTTTCAGAAGAATAACAGCCCCTTAGCACAGTCTGAGAGARCCTTCAAGATAATAACTAATGCACCATGGGCAAATTTAACTTTTTCAGTGCCTATAATCACTCAGAAGCTCTCCACTCCAGATAATACTTGTCCCTTATTGAAATTGGCATTCTGTATCAGTGCCAATTTTCAGGTGTTGTTTACACTGAGATACCCAAAATAATTCCAGTCAGTCCGGTGTAGGAGATAGCATAGCAAGTCAAGGCAACTGAAATKCACTTGACAGTGTTTAAAAACATAAAACTGACCATCACCTTCCATTTGACATAAAAAGCATGGTTATTTCTAACAGAAATCTATAAAGAAAGCAATTCTGTYAGCTAAGCAATATCACATTAACTTGAAACTTTCCAATACATCCCGATTAATCACCACCACCTTCTCTATCTTTTGACATACACACACAAACGGCATTCCATTGGGCTATGTGCCTCATGTCTAACATGTCTATTTAATTTGTCTAGAAACACTGTATATCGAGTTTTGGGTTTAAATGTAAATATATAAACACTATATAGAGTGTTTCTAGCCCACGAGCATCATGACACGTTCTGCTGAAGATAACTGCTGGTTAGACATCCCAGTTCTAGCAGGCATGGTCTCTGAATAAACCTCTGTTTTGCAATTTTAGTTTTCTGTGAAAAGGAAGATGATTTTTGTGGGTTTATCTCATAAAGTCACCATGAAATCTGCCAGGCCACCATTGGGAAAAATGCTGCAACACTACTGACATGACTTTTTTCAAGGAGCAACATAGATGCAGTTCTCTTTTTTGAAGAATTAATCTTTTTGAAAGCTGTCAGAATTCTTAGACCTGTGAGAACTGGTGGTTTGGAGCTCTGTCACCTCCTTTCTTTTTCATCCTGGATATAACAGAGCTGTCTCAAGAAAGCAGACCAGTTCTTTTGCCTTTATTTTACCTTGGCAGTTAGTGAGGCAGYCCACTGATACAATCTCATATATTTCAAAGACTTAGCAAATCTCTACACAGAACTATTTTTAGTTTAGTTATCAAGCAAATAGCACAGTTGATTATGGAGAATGCAAACAAGCTCCCTTTTTTAAGCATGTTTTGTAACAAASCAAAGATGATATTGCACAAAACCTTACATCTCCTCTTAAATCAAGGGACKATCACATGGACACTGCTCTACTTCTCCCAGATTTCATTTCCTCCCATGCACAACCACCAGAAAATCTTCCTTATTGTTCTCTACACTTCCCTAATATCCATTAGCAAAAAGCAATAAATAATTGCACTAAAAAACCCTAACCCTTCAAGCCAGTTTTGGGGTAGCTTTAAGCTGCCTTTCATGCAATAAGGGCTTTGGCCTTTTTGATAATTTAATCACATGTTTAGCTTTGCCCAGCATTTGATTGCTATTTTCCATCTGTTCTGTGCTCCCAACTGGAAAGGAGGCAAGCCAGGACCACGTAAGTAGGCAGGGCTCCCAGGGCCTGCTTCCAGAACAAAGAACCACTACAGAACACCACACTTCAAGAAGTCACATCTAATTCAGTCCTTATGTGACTTGCCCTCTAAGACACTCTTGTAAATTTGGATCTGACCTCTTTTCAAGTCGTGTTCATGTATATACTAAACCTGTCATTTAAAAAAAATTATTTGGTCTTCGGACAATGAAGTATCAGAGTCTGTTCTAGATGTTAACTGTAAAGCCTGCTGTACAGTTTGCTTTATTTAATGGGAGTTAAGCATTTAAATAAAGACTTGAACTTTGATGCCTCAATTCCCACATGTAAAATGATGAAATGGGATCAGCGGGAAGCTGGGGAAAGCGCAAAGGAAAACRCTACACAAGAAGAAAGTACTGCAGCATAATTTGCCCTCATACACTTTGAAAAAGCACAGCTCTGCAGCTCCAAGAAAGGCTTTGTTTTCCCATATGACCTGCAATATTTCCAAGCAACTCAGACCACAGCCATCATAATGCAGCTATTGGTCTCATAGCCTGCAGATCAGCTCCAGTCTACTCAAAACTCCTAATTCAGACTCCTTTCCCTGGACAAGAGGCCTGGGTAACAAATCCACACCATTTCTGTCCTGTGCAGTGGGAGCTGCCTACACTGGTCCTCCTGACTTCATCCATATGTGCAGGGAGAGAATATGAAAGAAAGAAACAGAGGCTTCAGGAAAGCTGGGAAATTGGAAAGGGATCTGGATCTAGTGCCTGTGGCTGCTGTATTGGACCAGTCCCATAAGAGACATGATGATCCTTGCTTAAATGAACCAGACAAAATTATTGTGCAGCTAATACACCAGAGTGACAGCCCAAATTAGACAGGAGCTGAGAGCARSAGCATTGTAYATTAAATAAGGGTTGCAGCWCTAAGCCCTAGATTTCAGAGGAGCCCCACAGCAAGAGAACAATGCTATTTCAAATGTATCCAGTGTCAGAGGCAGTCTAGCAAACCCCAGGCTAGCTTTGCCTCCAATAATCTGCAGGCTTGAYTCTGTGACAGATTGAAATGCAGTAACAGTGTTTATGCAACTAAATCTTGTTCTAATCTATTAGTTTATGTAACCTTTGCTCATGGACATACTGACTCATAGGTCTCAGGAATTTAAAGAATATCTCCTTTAACTCTTTCCCATCCTTCACCTCCTGGTGGCTCAATAAACAAATAGATTGTCAGAGATCTCCTTCATTCTCTTTGAGGAAAAATTATGTTGGTAATGGGAAAAAAGGTACCAATTAAATTTTTCAAAACCAGTGTACTTCTTCATATATACAAATGAAGTTATACAATAAGCTGGCCCACGGTAGGCAGGTGTCCAGGTTAGCATTTCCAACCACAGAATCTACCAGTTCAGCCCCAGGCTGGGAAAAGCACAGAAATTGTTTGCTCAGCTCCTGCAGAGAAAAAAAAAAATACTGCTTTCTAGCCTTTTGACATTTTTTTCTGAGTAGCACAAGCAACAATATTTGTCTCTGTGACACTGATTCTTCCTAGCTGGAAAGTTTTACTSTCATCCTTCTCATATTTCTTGTATTTCCTAGAACATTTTCACATCTATTTTAAGTGAACAGCTAACCACAGGAACAGTGTACAGCGTTCCTGATGTAGCAGTCACAACTCTAGTGATTACTACACAAAAAGTGCCCACATCAGCTTATTTTATCCCTTCCTGACTAAGCTCTAACCTAGATTTTTGAAAGGATTCAAGTTAGGATTAACATTTTTTGAGGTTTTGGGGCTGTTGGGGGTTTGTTTTGTTTTGGTTTTGGGTTTTGTTTTTTTTTTTTTCTGCCACTGGAATAGTTCACATAGCTGCTGCAATGTTGCCCACATGACACCTATTAAGTATCCTGTTTTAATTTCTAACCTTTCTAACCCTTCATATTGAGGATTTATACACTGGCCAAGCCTGACTGGTATCAAATGGAACTAAAAGAATTTGGAGCCAGATCCCATTGTACTGGGTGCCTTTATGATCATTATGTATTTTTGATGCATGCTGGACACRATCAGTACCAGATAAATATTCTGTACACCGATCAGGCATTCCTCATTGCTTGGTGCAAAAACAGTACAAGAATGGGCAGAGTGCTTTTCCTATTAAGTTCCTTTRCACAAGGGATGGTGTCCTAGTGGATTCTTGCTCGTATTGAATCGTTTACTCCAGCAGAGCCAGAAGCTGTGTCTGAGTGAGTTCAGTCACGTTCCCACTGCCCTGTGGGGCTCTTGGCCAAGGGAATCCAGCAGGGACAGCCCCAGGATGGCTCCTGCTGGCCACCTCCTGGCCACTTGGCAAAAGACAAAGGCATCACTTACCCACACCAAATAATGACTTAATGATATGAAAGGTTTACTCTTTTTTTTTTTTTTTCCTACACTCAGCATTTAAATTTTTTTTTTTCTTACATCTTTGACCCTCAAGATTTCCCTACAGTCTTTCCCAGGTTTTTGGGCAACTTTTATTTCTTTTCAAACACAAAACCTGATCGGATGATACCTATAAATCTGTTGCCACACAGAGAGCAGTTTTAGGTGWATTTGCCTGCAGAGATATTTTTAAGTTAGAGCAAACAGATCTTCAGCTTTCAGGATCTGATTCCAGATGTACATGCCTCCATAAAGAAACACTACCTTTTATTCTCAGTTCAAGTTTGTATCCCATAAGCCTGTACCAATTGGGGCTGTATTACACATGATGTAATTGTTATGCCATTTATATGATTTTGTGCTTTCCTGCAAACCTTAAGATGGATTACTGTCTATGGATTCACCTGTGCCAGCCCAGCAATCCCTCCCCATTTATCTTAGGCACTCATAGCTAATTCACATTGTGTCTGGCCTAAATTCATTATCCCTCACTCAGAGAGTGAGGCTTAGGAAATACTGCCCAAATAAACACCACTCTTGACTCAGAACAACTTCTATTGTTTGCTACAGCTCTGTGAACAGTTCATTCTTCATGAGCACACACATCATCTTGCAAGACCCTGTCAAAATTATGGAGTCACATTACTCTTATCAAGGCCAGGTGGTGAACAAAATGGAACAAAAAGCCAGACTTTGCTCCCAAAAAGCTTAAAAGCCACATAAGCCAGAGCTGCCCAACCAGTTTTCTCTGCAAAAATCTGTACTTGTGCATATTATCTGTGAACTTGGAGTTTACTAATAAAGTCATTTAAAAAGGAACATATTTTACTGTTATTTTCTTAAAACAGCAGCAGCCAGCTGCTAACTTAATGCAATTTACATTAGMAAAAAACCTTGCAACCATAAGAACACATTCTAACAAAAGCAAACTTGAAATTCCTATTATAAAACACAGGAAGAAAAAATCATTTGACAGAAATAAAGGTTCACATTTTTTTTCCATTTTGCTTCATACATAAGAAAAAGGTCACCTGTAAGAGGGAGAACTTTTTGCTTTGTTCTATTAATTATTAATCTTTTTGCTTTGTTCTATTAATTAATCTAATTAATAGCCCAGCTTTGGACAGGAGGTGGTGCTATAGCTTGTGCAAATTTTGTTATTAGGCAACACCAATCCTTAAAGCTTACTGGAAGCAAAAAGAAAAAGCAAAAAAAGAAAAACATTCTGAATCCTGTAGAAGTGCTGGCATGTAGACTTTACCTACGGATGCCTTCATATCAGCAGGTATTCTATAACAGTGCTAAAAAGATTTCTCAGAAGGTACTGAAGTGTTCATGTCTGTCAGGGATTTCAAACACCTGGCAAAAGATGACCATCAAAGCATGGGAAAAAGTMCCATGGGAAAAACTGTTACACTCTGTGCAAGCTGAAACAGTTTTTCATGTGGCTGAGGCTCTGTTGAGCAGTTCTGTGCCACCAGGAAYAGTGGAAGATTTTTGCAGGTCCAGAGAGAGCGTTCTGCCTGCCTCTCCCTGAAGAATGTCAAGATTAGCTCAGTGTCAGGAGTTTTACTGGGCTAAGATGAAAGGCCAAAGTAGGAATCCAAACTCCTCAACCAGGTTAATGCCATTTCCCCCATCCTTTCTCTTATTTAGCTGTCCTTCTCCTCATGCCCACCTAGAAGTCCCAAACATGGCATCTCCTGAAGATTTTTTTTTTTCCCTGCTGTCCATGTTGCCATGTCTCTATCCCCATTTCACACCTGTAATTTTATTGGGAGAGCTATTCCTGATTGTCTGTTTCAAGCTGACCACCATCAACAGCCAAGCTGAGAGAAAACAATTGTGGAAGACTTGTTCCCTTCTGGGTGCACTTCGTCTCCCATTCTCATCTTTTCTTTGTAAAAAAAAAACCTAACAAATGACTCCCAGAATGAACCCAAAGGGTATTTTGTAATAGAGTAGATATTATTTTCACATATTCTTTTCTGAAAGAGTCAATTATCCATAGCCTGCTAAAGCCAAGAACTAGGTGTCAGTCCAAGGCCAACAGTAGATTGTGGGAGAAATTCTTATCTCAGTTACACAAGTGTGGATCTGGAGGAACTCCAGTTATTAAACCATCTATAAAATRAGGATAACAATAACTATTATTTTAAAAATGCTTTGTGATGGTTAACTACCAGTAATTAATGCTGATATAGAAAGCAGGGAATGATTGCCTGGAAATAAAAGGCACTATAGAAATTCTAAGTACTYATTATTTCTGCCATTTGCAATTACACTTTTCGATGTAATCTATTTGTTGTAGTCAGTGCCCATCAATGCTACCTGCAGACCCAATCTATTGTTCCTGAATAATTCACCAGTCTCAATAACATTAGTTCACATGTAATTGGAGAAAAGAAAAAAAAGTTTACCTCTTTCCAGATGCCATTTCCAGTTGAAGGTAAACCAACACGAAAGTCCAAATTCCCAAACATGAAGGAGTGGGTATGAAGACAGAACAACTTGAACATATTTCATCTGAAGTGGCTGGATTTAAAGATCATTTCAGCACAACAAAATGGGATAAAAAAAAAATTAAAACCTTTTTATTGAAAGGAATTTGTTAAAACTTTATTAATAAATTATAATAGGGGTTAGAGTAAARTGATGCTACAATTACTTATCTTTAGAAAAATCTGTTGATGCTTGTAATCCTACAGCTATATCTTCTTTAAATACTTTTCTATCCTTTATCAAGGGACGTCCCTACAAACAGCATGAAGTAATTACATGCAGTCAAATTAATTGCAAACCAYAACTGTATAAAAGGGTTTATATTTCAAGTACATATTTTGAAATTTTTTTCAAAGATTTCCAATTAAAAAATTACATTCATTGAATTTCACCCAGCGTAGTGAGAATTACATGAATATATAACAAATTACCTGCTGTGACTTACATAGGTGTCAAATGAGMAATGTGACATCACTGTTTTTAAGTTAACACACTCTAGAAAATTGTTTTGTGACAGAATTTTTAAGTGGTCCTTTAAAGCTCAAGGTTTCACTGTAAGCTGTCCCTGGATAGGGACACTGAAAAACGTGCATGTTACAAAATATGCACCAGAAACAGAACATTTGTAGTACAATATCTAGGTCCAAAACATTAAAATCTCAGCTGTTCCAGAGATTTAGGCTAAGAAGGAGGCTAGTAATCAGAGATTGCACTAATTCAATGTAGAAATAAGAGTAGCAAAAGCATTGACTCTGGTATTTATTTAATAGATAACTATCTTAAAAGCATAAAACTAAAATACATGAATATTTCTCTTCATAGAGTAAAAATTATCTAAATACTTACTTTCTTCCAGAGGGCTCAAAAATTAATAGAAAAAGCTAAACCATGCTACATTCACATTTCAAATGCAATTAAAATAATTTTAGGATTCCTCAGAAACAGGACATTTTATTAGAATTCTACCGGCTTAATTTCTATGCATTTCTTTGGCTTTTAGATTAAACAGCACTATCCCTTATACATGCAACAGTTGTGAAGTGAACCTGTAATACAAACACTGTTAAATTTACGGCATAGGTTCTTGTCATACTGCCTGTGAAAGAAGCATTAGCAGACAAGAASTGACAGGGAGTAATTTCTTTCTGAACTATGCATGCGTGATTTCATTGGTTAAGATATGTTTGGTTGTATTTATTACAGAAATCCAAGATCATTACGTTCATAAATACAAACAGGAAAAGCTGTAGTTGCAATTTTCTAAGGAGACAGGTGTTCCTTTGCGCTTACATGTTTTGTTAAAGGTATAAAAAGTTCATACTATTTTTTTTTGCCCGCATGAATATTCAGAATTAAGCTACTAATATCAAAGATTCTTTCTGAGCAGCACTGTAGTCTTTAGAGTTCTCTCACACAGCCAGTGTTGCACCGGTGTCTTTTTAGGGCTGACAAAAGCCTTATGCGGCACAGCGGCCGCTTCCCGGCCCGATCGCAGCCCTCCCTCCCCAGCAGATCGGCGATGCCCGTGCCGGTGCTGCCGGGGCTGGCGGAGCCTGGGGCGGTGCGGAGCTCTCCCGAGGGGGTCCCTTTGCTTTCCTGGTGAGCAGCGGCAGAGATGCCTCTCTCCAATCACCGCTGCCAGCCCCTGCCGTGTGCGACCCGCGGGGCGGGGGCGGGCCGGGGAGGGGCTGCCGGCGCTCGGACAGCGGCGGCCACAGCGCCCGGGCCCGCGGGAGCACCGGCCCCATGCCCGGTAAGTGCCGGGGGCGCGCAGGGAGGCACCGAGCAGGGAGGGACAGAGGGAGGGGAGGGGGCCGGCTCTTCCCGCAGCCCCCGGTCGGCACCTGCCGCCTCCTCCGCTGGGGGARGCTCGCCAAAGCATCGGCTCCAAGCTGGCCCCGGGCACCCCCGGAGCCGCCGAGGGAAGAGGCAGCCTGGAGCCGGGGTCAGGCAGCACCGCCCGGAACGCCTGGCAGAGGGGAGCTCGGCTCTGGGGACAGGCAGAGCGAACGCAGTCTTGACCCCCACCCCACCACAATTATTTAGTTTATACTGTACATGTGCTTAGACTGTGTCTTTATCTAGGGACGAAAACTATTGGTGGAGAACGGGCTGCTCGTAACTCCAAAAGGCTTGCTGCAAAGTTTAAGTAAAGCCTATTAAATCATCAGGCAGTAAGCAAAAAGGGACGCAATCCCAAAGGAGACAGGATGCCTGTCAAGACCTCCTCTGTGCTAGGATAAACCTGGTACATATTACCTGGTACRACAGTCCCCCGGCTCAGCCATGCGGAGATGAAATGATTCAACAGGTCTCTTCCATCTCCTGCTGCCAGGATCTGTACCACAGCAGGATACAATGCATCAACTTCCCATTAGGACAGGTAGTTATTGAAAAATATGCATATTTTCTCCCAGCACACAATRGACTCAACTTGTCTCCATGGTCGATTTTGACTAGTGCTACATTGTGCCCTAAGCCACTGGTTCTGCTGCTGATCTAATCAGATAAGATGGTCTAAAAATGAGCCAAATTTTCCCTGCTCTTWTTAAATTACAGGTAACCTTACTGAAATGAGTAAAACTTCACCTTATATCTATAAGTAGAAACTCAATCTCTTACTCCAAAATCAAGGCACACTGCATCTTACTGTCCTTAATGGTAAATGGTGACAAACTGGCTACAGGGGAACACAGCATGCTGCTGAGAGCACCAAAGACTTGTGAATAAAGAGGACAAGTTAAACATAAGACCTGTTGATCTWACTTGAAATGTTAACCTTTCAGATACTTATACTAGGCAGTAAAACTGCCAGCCATATTGACATTTATAGTGTTTACAGTGCACCTACATAAAGTAAACCATTAATTTCTATTATGTTCGTGGGCATTCAACAAAAGCATTTTTTCTGCATCTGACCTTCTGAGCTGCAATAAAATGTGAATTTGACTGAAGACACATTTGAGCATGCCCTACAAAACTAAAAGGAACAAACACACAAAATTCCCATGGCCATATGCATTTCCTCATACTATGCATTCTTATCAAAGAAAACCAATTTAATCACATGGCCCAACCAGGCTTGTCTCTGTATTAATATTAACCCATACCAAATAGGTGCTTGTTTCCTGTTCCTCAGAATAAGGATTGCCCTAATAGTCTGGCTGAATGCTGGAACTATTCAGTTCACCCAGCAGCTGCAAGGACAGCAAAGTGCTGTTGCTGTGGTAGAGCTGTGAGCAGGGTGGCTGCTCCGTGGTGGTGCTGGGAGACAGCAGTGACTCTGTGACTGGGGAGCAGCCAGCCAATTCCTGCAGAGAGCTAAGGCAACACACTTGCAGGGGAGCTGCAAAACCAACCTGGTGACTCTACCAAATACAGGAAAATGAGTCAGGATCAGATTAAGGCATTGGAGGCACTAGGTTAATTTTAAAGCACAAGGTAATTACTTAAGTGCTCTGTAGCTGAAGGACGTTTTATGTCACTTACTGCAACAGGGCAACACTGAAAAAGATCAGTAATACCTGTATTTACAACTCACCTCCAATACTCCTTATAGTGCTAATGAATAAATTAAATGACATGAAATTAGTTTTGAATTATTCAAAACTATTGCTAGTGTTGACTGATTATTTTGTCCTTGTATTTTCTTTATTTACTTGTATCATTGTAAAGAGATGGCGAACTGCAAGGTATCTACTGWGCACAGACAGATAAAAAGGAAAAAGGAAAAAGGAAACTACGATTAAAGCATAATCACAGTTCTCTCTACCTAAAAGCAAAGAAGAGGAAAAAGTCAATACCAGTTGTGAGAAAATGCCAGGTCACTACTTCAGTTTCAGGGGGAACCTTGAGAAATGTCAGCAGCTGGTACTCAGATGATCCTGAGCTGCTTCCCATGGCTGCRGAGTGGAAGATAATTCTGGAGTTTAGGCTCATTTTCAGACAGAGGATATTCTGGTAGGATCTATCCTCTGCTGAGATCTAGTCATGGCTCAATGCACCAGTTCTAGTTTAGTGGTAGACAAGGCAGGCTGGGAATAAGGTACAGAGCAAAACAATCTCTGCAGCCTTTCACTCAAGCACAGTCAGCAAACACGTGAAAGCAGTGAACTGAGCCCATTATCAACTGTCTACCCCCAGTCTAATGAGGAATTCTCACAAGAACATTTCCCATATTCATATTAAATACATTAATTAAGTTTTACTTGGGTTTGGTTTGTTCGCAGTAATTATAAAAGATTTTGTGTTAAGTACTCACGATTCAGGAAATGRTGTTTAATGGATATTTTGACTTCACAGATCAGGAAACACATGCATCCTTGGAAAGAAAACAACCCATAGCTTTGCTTTGTTCCTTATGCCAGGGTCTAGACTCAATTCAACATAGATAAATAGCTGGAAGAACAAAAGAAACCAAAATAATGATACTTTCATATTAGGTGCCCCTGGGTTCTTTTTCTTCTGCTCTGCAAGCTCTAGCACTTCTGCCATGCTAAGGTAAATGCTAATGCAAAACAAGAGCCTGAACAGTTCTTTAGGGTTCAGGTTCTTTTCATGTCTGCAGTCTCTTACACTGCAGTAATTGCCAGTGCATCTGAACACCGTAATCTGTCACTGTCATTGTCATATGTCTTCAGATGTTGCACCACGCTATAACCGAACAAAAATGTGCTTGTGAGCTGAATGCTTCATTTAAATTTCATTTTGGAATATATTTTTTAGCTTTAATATTCCTGTCTACACCTGAAAGATACTTAACTTTCATCTTCCTATGATATTTTATATGTTTCCATGTTTGAACAGAACAAGCAGCTGCTGTGGCTGGYGGTGTAATAGGAGGGATCCTTTTATTTGTTCTCCTTGGAATAATTGCATATCTGCTCTGGAAAAAATTTTCCCACCTCTTCTCTTACRAAAAGCTCATCAATCCTGTCAAAACAGCAAATGCAAATGCCATTTTTCAGGATCAGGCTAATTCTGAAATTCAACTAAAAAGCACAAGGTACACATTTTCATTTTGTTTTTAAAGCACGCAYGATGTAATTTACTTCAACTTGTCAAATTGCAAATGAACAGGTGATCCAAATATATGCATGTACAGAAATAAATGAGACAWCTAAATTATATGAAAACATCAGTCATGTTCTGTTTTGTTCCTTTAGGAAAAGGATAGTTTAACTTTGAAAATTATGATTATTTCTGATTTATTTAAGACAGATAATACATTCAAGTGTAACTGGTGCATGGATAATTTTATCTGTTACTTAGACAAATTCAGCCTATGTTCCACAGTAATTTCTGGTCTAGTAACAAAAACAATAGGATTTCTATTCAGGAAGGAGACTCTTAGAGAATTAATCAATCAGGTGGGTGGGGCTGTAAAATAAGTAACTGTAGTTAATTCTTCCTTTCCTATGACAGATAATTTCTACAGGGAAGGGAGAAAGAGAAGAATGCCAGAAGAACTAAGACCTAATGTGCCTCATAGGATTTTTATGCATTAAACAAATAAAATAAATTTCAAAACAAGGGATATTTAAGATTTTTAGCTTTGCAYCTCTGTAGAATGTTTGTATTATGATATAAGAATGGTAAATTTAGTACTGCTACCAAGTTTAGTTTCCAAATTTAAACCACAAGAGTCAATAGCTGCTGTTGTCTTGAGCAGATCCAGAAGTGTTCCATTCATCATTCCACCAACACTGCACGGGCGAGACTGGAATCACCTGACAAATGAAGAACAGGTTCAGGAAGAGAGTGACCCCTACATGATCCCTCAGTCTGGGGCACGGTCATCATTTCATTCCTTGGGTATGGCATTGCAAAATGGAATTCCTTTTAAGGGTACTCCTTTAAAGGGTGGCTTCTTTATTATGAAATATATTGATTGGGGCACACCAGACATAGCATTACATAGCACAAGCCCTAAATACTCCATGTATGTGTGTATATATTTAAATTTATTTATATTTATATTCAGGAATTGGGAAGAATGTAGCCATTTTGGTCCCCTGGCTGTGGTACTCATACATTGGCAAAGCAATTTCTCATCTCATGYTTTTTAAGGCCAGGAAGTGTCTGCTGTCCCAGAAAAAGCAGAGTCACCAGTTGCAGACTGCAAAATAAATACCTAGAACTAACAAGGTACAATCACAGGAATGAGAGAAAGAAAAATGGTGCAGCCTATAATTACTCCCCCCAAATTTGAGGGAAAAGGAAATAAAATATTAAATTCTTACCAACAAATTGATTGCTAATAAAGAGATTAGTCTGATTTCCCCTAATACAGCAGTGGTTATAAAAATGCTTGCAACGGTTGTTGAGACTGATCTCCAGGTGTTTGTTTTGTCTTTTTTTTGAAGCTGGAGCTTATGTTGTAGGCACCATTAACCCAGATCTGTACAAGTTTCCTGAAGATGTAAGTGAGACAGATTTTCCTGATGGCAACATTGGCCGCCTCTGGTTCTCCGTAGAATACGAGCAGGAGTCAGAAAGGCTCCTCGTCTCTTTGATCAAAGCCAGAAAGCTGCAGCCTCCTGCTGATTCCTGTAGCCCATTTGTGAAAATCTACCTGCTACCTGATGAAAGAAGCTACCTGCAGTCCAAAACAAAACGTAAAACTCTTAACCCGCAGTTTGATGAAAATTTTGTTTTCCAGGTACTTTCTCTTTTGATGAGGCAGATTTTTGTTTGCAATAATAAATAAACTACAGAAAATAATTAATAAATAATAAATTAATARATAATAATAACTAAGGTACAAATTTATAGAAAATCAATGCTCACAATACTTCTACACCAACAAAGAAGTTGTTTCCACCAGAGACAGGACTTTTTACTGGCACTTCTGGAGATCCTGGGCTACAGAAGTACACGGATGAGAACTGATCTTACTTGTGGTCTGCACCAAAGTTAAGGATTTCAGAACTTGCTCTGGGAATAATGAAAACTCCAGTTTGAACTACAGCTGAGCAGTTCAGCCCAGCAGTTCTGGAAGCTCAGAAGGAGCCAATACTGATCTAATGCTTTCATAACCTTTAGTTTCTTTGCTGTGGAAGTTGCCTAGACAGCAGAACTTGGGAGATATGTCTGGGATGCTATTTGTATAGTACTGTAAAGCTTGGCTTCCCATGCTGAGACTTTCAGCCCATGACACAAGACAAAAGCTTTAAAACCAAAAAAAGTTTGTGTTTCTGACAATTGACAAAATGCTTACAGATTCTAAATGCTTATGTCTGAAAGTGAATGCATCACACAGCACTGGATTCATAYGAGCTGAAAAACCAGCTAACTTCAAGCTTTCAAATGAACTTGTATTTTAGCTTGGATCTTGATCTTCTGCATAGCTAAAACTTCAGGCAAATTTAAAAAGCAGATTTCAAATAATTAAAGGAAATCTCCACCTACACTTAAAACACTTTGAAAACTATTTCCTTTGAAGTCATGCTAGAGTAGAAAAGTGTCAGATGTTTTACAATTATTAATATATTCTTCCTTTTCCTGTACAGGTTTCCAGTAAAATGTTGCTACAAAGAACACTTAAGTTTTTGGTTTATCATGTTGATAAAGAAAAGAAGCATCATCTCCTAGGCCAAGTTATCTTCCCACTAAAAAATGAAGCACTAACTGAGGACAACAAACTAGTCATATGGAGAGATCTGGAGAAAGAAAACATAGAGGTATGTGATACCAGGCTGATTGGCATTGTGGAAATTCCATCATCTTACAAGTGTTGGAAGGATATAGCTGAAATACGTTCTACCAARAACATCAAATACAAAAGTAAATCATAAACATTTGGATCAAAATTCCCACCTTACCAACTTGCAGATCCATAGCTGTTGTAAAGGGATTGCCCAGCTGCTTAGAAAATGTCACCATTTAGGAAGTAGTTATGTAAGAACTTTTGTTATTTGTTTCTGATTTGAATTAGCAAGAGCAGAAAAGAGCAGAAGAGGCAATGTATCATCTGGAAGAGAGTTAATTCTGAGGGTTAGGGTTATGAATTGATTCCATCAAATGTTACAACAGCATAAATAAAGCCATAACAATTCACTTACATGCCTTAGTGTGACAGAAACCATTAGTAYGAAAAAGGCTTTTTCTTCCTACTTGTCCATGTGAAGAGAGAGTTTTTCAGACCTATTTGACAGGTGGTGTTCTCTTCCAAAGCCTCCCTCAGAGTATGGTGATATCCAGTTCTCCCTGAGCTACAATGACTACCTGGGCCGTCTCACCGTGGTGGTTCTGAGGGCGAGGGGATTAAAGCTCCAGGAGGAGAGCCCTGCTGTCGGTGAGTGGGATTTCCTCTCTGCTAGCAGCTCCATGATTCCTGTTTTAATTTGCTCCTTCCTCATCTGTCCACCCAGGCTTGTGCTGTGAGACTCTGACAAGAACAAATAAACATCCTGTGATTTAATTTGAGTGGAAATAAGCCATATTTTGCCTTGGGGCAATTAGATTTTGATACCTTAGCTCTGCTATGTTTGGGGTTGGTTTCATAATAAATGGTTTGTCTTGTGGCAATTGGTGGCAAGATTTTACTCCTGTTTTAGTACAGTGAGCAACACCCTTTTGCTGCACTCCAGYCCAGAGAAGGCAGCATTTCAGGAGATATTGACGTTAACATTTGCCTCAAGCCAAATTCCCAGAGATAACAGCTGCAGGACAACCTCTTATACTGAACAGCTGTCCTGGGAAGAACAGAGCTGGGAAAAGAAATCCCATTTTAAGGMCAGCCTCCATGTTGTTCAAAGGACCATGGCACAGAGTCACAATTTTGTCCCTTAGTGCAGTGGGCTTTTCCTGATTTGTCATACTCAAGTGTCCTTTGTCTCAGAGTTTAACCTCAAAATGCTGTTTACAATCTGAACGCTCAAAGCAAAAACAGATGCAAGAACCAAACTTGTATTTCAGTCTGTAGTGATTTCTTACAGGGCTTTGAAGCTAAACAACATAAATGCAAAATACACCTATCATTTATAAAGAAAAGAGATTTAGTCCTCTATTAAGTTTTCTTRACTGAACAAACTAAGCCTTCAAAAAAATCTCCTTCAGATGAAGGAAGGGCACAAAAATGTAAGATCAAAGATACAGGGTAAGAATATGACTGCTTATTTTAACAGCTCCTAAATTGGAAAGTGCACTGCAAAACAGTACCATCAGTATTTTKTGTGCTCCCTGCTTAATGTTATGCTGTCATGTGCATTCCATGGATCTTTCACAATCTGATGTTATACTTGATAGTGACCCCTGAAAGGAATAAATTCCTTAAGCTGTCTTCCAACTGCTTCTTATAGATTTTCATTTTGAATTTCTTTTTCCCCAAGGTGTGTATGTCAAAGTCTCACTTATGAACCACAATAAATTCATCAAAAGTAAAAAGACAGCAGCTCTCCTGGGAACTCCCAATCCTGTGTACAATGAAACCTTCAGTTTCAAGGCAGATCAGACAGAGCTGGATACAGCAAGCCTGAGTCTATCAGTTCTCCAGAGTAACAAAGCAGAAAGTAAGTTATAGAAATTATTACAGTCAAGTTGTCAAATCTCTTGCCTATTTGAGACATGTTTAAATCTGGGAGGAGCTAATTCCTTTCCAGCAACAATCATATAACATGTAAGAGTTCTGGGCTATTTCAAAGGCTGTCTTTTTAAAATCAGAACAACTTAACTGTAGTTAAGGATATGTCTCTTTTTCAGAGGCTAAAGATAAATTTCATAGAWGACAGGAATAAAATAACTGCAGACTAATCAATGTCAGTACAAGGTGCTGCACTTTTGTTTCATTCCAGTATCCCATTAAGACAAGCTTAAGTGAACACTTGTGTGTGCAACATAAAACCTCCAAAATTCTGAGGCCATTCACTCTTTCTAAGCAGATTTGAAAGAAAAATAGGCATTTTCATTCTCCCAGCAGTGAGAAAGAAGAGATATTAGCAAACATCCCCATTCCCTGGCAGAAGGCCTGATACTTGAAGCCACCTCTCACTAATCTTTAGAGAATCCATTAAGGAGTTCTGCTTAGAGAGGCAGRTCAGAATTCAGCATTTCCACTGTTCACGAGAAAAACAACTTCCCTGCAGTACAAATATGATTTCACTGATTTTCTCCATTCATAGCTGAAAAGTCTAGGCATGAAGAAACAATCTGCTATTTGGCAGAGGGGGGTCAGTGGCAACCCACATATTACAGCTCCCAGCTGTCTCGGTAACTGCATTCATTTTTTCCCCAAGCCAGACCATCATATGATTCTTACTGAGGCTGCTGATGTCCAAAATTAGGGCACACTTTCACTTGAGGTAAAGGGGATGGGCAGATACAGATATTTGTGCCTTGAACGTATTCTAATTTAACCACAGGCAAAAGGAGAGGCCTGCATTGAATACTCACCTACTGCAGTTCCTTTTAATGCTGAATCTTAGCAGGGAGAGGCTACAAAACCTGAAATCCAGAGTTATTTCCTTGATGCATATTATGGTCCAAAAATACCTTTCAGAACAGGCATTACTTGGAGAAATTCAAGTTAATATTCTAATTCAGGCAAAGATTTCAGAGAAGCATCACATGTGCTCATCACGAACTAATTCCTTCTTTCCTAGAAACACTTCTGCTGGGACGAGTAGTAGTTGGGCCTTTCATGTACACACGTGGCAAAGAACTGGAACACTGGAATGAGATGATCAGCAAGCCCAAGGAGCTGGTTAAACGATGGCATGCTCTCTGCCACAGCACGTGAACAGCACTGATTAAAAAACAACCTTAACATGGGAAAGCTCTTACTAGTTTTATCTAAAGGGTACAAAAATCTTTGCTATGATTTTGTACCCTGAGTAGAAAAAATAAATTATTTCCTTGACCAAACACAAATAAAAGATTTGGTCCCTGATAGGCTGGGACTCTCTTCAAAATATATGCTAAATTTAATTAACATGCAGCTGAGCAAAAAAAAAAACAAAAAAAAAAAAAACAAACAAAAAACAGTAAGCCAAACATGATCTCTCAGTATTAATTATTTTGACTAGTAAATTCCCTTTCTTGGTCATGAATTCTGGGCACAAATGATCATACCTCACATGGATAGAGCCCAAAATGACCCAAGAATTGCCAGTGATGACACCAGGCCTAAATGTCCACTGCACCACATCACCACAGTGGCTTCACCAAACAAGAGGGAAGCCCAGTAAGCATGCCAAAACAGACAAAGCCCAAAAGATACTGACTAATACATTTAGAATTTATTTAAAACAGCAACATAATATTTAAAACCTCTTTTGAGCAGGAAGGGTGAAGGCACAGTTTTATCAGTCACATACCTAGAGGCAGCTGTTCACATCCCTCAGCACAGTGTATTTCCTGCAGTAATTCAGCTGGATGTTTTCAGCCAACCTCAACTAAAGCACTTTGTGGTGACACTAAGGGACAAACAGAGAAGCCATRGAGTCACAAGTGACTGAAGCTATTCCAGTACTGGAGTAAGATAAGGACCTGTCCTGTCCTTAAATATTTCTTTCTAAACGTGTCTCTGCTGGAGACAGAGCATTGATTACAACAGCCTTGGGTTTGACCTAGTATGACCATTCTTACACTGAAAATCCAATTACCTTAAGCCCCCTGGGCATGTGTCTTGTTTTAGTAGTGGAGTCTTATTCATTAAGTAAATGACTGCTCTATACAGCAATTTGGAGCAATTATTCTTAATCAAAATAAAATAGGACATTCTTCTCTTCTTGATTGTTCACTGGGGACCTGAGCTCTGTACCCTTCACACTGTAAAGTCATAAACCAGACACACAGACTACTGCAGCAAAACATTTTGCACAACTGYGTTCCAAGAGGACCATAACCTCTAYAGCTGAAATCAAACCAACTTCCTTTCAAACAGGATACTGAATCAATTAATCCAGTATTTAAAAAAAGAGGCTTCTCTGGGGAGATGAAACCACTTTCCATTTTGATCATATTATTACATAAAGAAAATATTATGAACCAGAAGATACCACAGAGGAATTGTAAGATAATAGACTTCCCCTGATCTACCATCTGATATGTCAGAGGGTATTCTCAAGTCTGTCTTGCTAATTGCACCACTGGACACAAGATGAGCCTAAACTCATTACATTAAACTGAATATTAAAGTGCTCAACCCTMATTATATCTTTGCTAAAGGAGTAGTAATACCAGTACCCTCAACCCCAAAGAGCTGTATTCAAATTTCAGTCCCACAAAACTACTGCAAACCAACCTGATAAGCGAAGTTACCATCTTTTTTTCTGGGAAGAAAAACTACAGGTATCATACAGTTAACATATTACTAGAATAAAATAATTTTACCAAATAAATTTTGTCTTTTACTATTTAAATCATACCAATAAAGATCTTAAAAGTAAGCAGTTGGCAGTGTTTCAGACAGTTGGTTTAAGAGCTTGTGCAGGGAGATGCAGGTAATGTCCAGTGTCTGTTAACAAGTTCCTCTAAAGTGGAGAGTCACCTGTCTGACTGGATGTACCATTATGGTCCATACAATAAAAATATTTATTGTACCAATGATTCTCTTTTCTTCTTATATGTTAAAATAACAATACTTCCAGCTTGGGTGTTCAATAATTTCAGCTAAATTGTGAAGAAACATATTCTAATACACTTACCAATGCACTGCATTCATGGTCATCCAAATGAAGTAAATGAGAAAGGCCCTGTTTGACTCTTCCTGAACAAGAGTCATTTCAAAGCAAGAAACATCATCAAATAGAGAGTTCTAATGTAGTGCTTTCAGCTGTCACATAATGGAGCAATTTTTTTTACCTACCACCTTTTATACAACATCCATCTGATCTCGTGCTTGAGACTTAGCTTGAGCTGAAGAAGGAATGATTACAAGACAGGTCTGTTTTACAGGAGAAAAGAACAGCAGCAAAATTGCTAAGGGTAAATGGCAAAAATCCCWCTGTTAAAAGAAGGAAAGCAACCACAACAGCAAAACAAAAAGACCAAGGTACAGACAGCATATTGGGTAAGAAAAACCAAAATCATGTAACTAAAATATTACTGAGTTCTGTCTTCCTCTAATCGGCCAGGTCTGAGGAAAATTCAGTCTCTCAATAGTAGGGAACTTTTCTGAGGAGAAAAAGAAAATCATACTGAAGTAATTGTTGGAGTTTATTAACATAATTATCAGTATAAAAATACATGTATAAAAAAATAAAAATTTATGAAAATTCATCAGTATYACTACAGCAGTATATACTATTAGCAAATATTCCATACCAGTCCTTTTGTTGGTTTTGCTTTTGTCACAAGTTAAAATCAAAATACTTTATCACAATTTTTTAAAGAAATTTGCTTCCTTCAGCTAACTCATTTTTCTTCTTCTTGCCATCTGTGTRTCTTTATGTTTTTTGTCACTCAGTTCAGAGGTCAAAGATCAGGATGAAAATTTAGCAGATGGAAATCCTTTTGCAAAGGATAGCTGTTCTCATCTAGCTCAAAGTGGCTCCTGATTTCCAACAGATAGGATGCTTCTGTATCTGCCAGCAGTGAATGACACAGATCTGCTACTATTGTGCTGTAGGTTATATCTGAAGARGGCACTGCAAAACACAGAAAAACTCAATTTACACTTGATTTTTCACAATAGCACCAAACATTCAAGTTCTACCTCCATGCAAGCTCCACTGAATTACTGGAAGTGTAGTTCAACATCAGAGTAGAAAATYAGCTTTTATTTTAAATTATTTKTTAAAACAATGAGCTGAGCCTGTTTCTCATTAACACCCGTGAATCACATAAAACACCTCTCCAGTCAAACAGGATGTATAAAGTGAGGCTTGTCTGAAATATAGCTCAGCTCAGTGTTTCACATCAGAAAAACATGCCAGCTAGTTCTAAAAGCTCCTATTTTGCACAAAAGGAATCCATTCAGTTATTGAATATTTAGGTACACAACTACAACTACTTATTTATATAATAGCCATTCATACCATCTCACTTCCTGTTGTTGCAACCTCTCCTCCGAAATTCTAAGTTTGTCAGACAGACACTGCAATATTCTTTGATGTTGGTTGTTTAGTGTTTTTTTAAATTGTTAGTAATTAAAAAATTTGCTTCCATTTTGAACTTTGCTGCCTGTTTATATCGTAAGTAATTAATGAAACAGTACCTACTAATCTCTTCAGCCAGTCTGCAGGAATATTGAGGAAGATTTTTTCCATCAACTCAGACACCACATGAACATTAATTTCAGAACCTTCATCTTCTACTGTMATCAAAGCAGGTCTAGATCAGAAAACAAAAGTTTCATGAAAGTCAGCTGCTATGCTTGTTTTTTATTGAAGCAAAATTTTTGAAAGCAATACAATTTAATATCACTCTGCAAGATAATACCAAGAACTAGAAATGAGAAAATTCCTATGTGCTCATCTGTCAAACATTGTCATTTTGTACAATGGAATCAGTTTGAGGTATATATAAAGAAATGTCCTTAAGCTGAGACAGAGGAGACTCAGATTAGACATTAGAAATAAATTTTTCACTGTTAGGGTAGTCAGGGTTGCTCAGGGAGGCAGTGGAAATGCAAAGTAGGAAATGAGCTTTGATGTATCACTTGCAATTGCATCATCTCTCATAATTATGTYTTAATACCCCACTCTACAGCCACATACCAGCAAGGTATATTTCTCATACTATGATAAATACCAGATGTTTTCACTAATCACTAAACAAAAGTCCCTTCCTGGAAATACTCCCAAGGTGATGCACTCTTATTAATCTCATCAGAGCAAAATTTCAGTGCAAACAAAAATCTCACAGTTTTTTTTTCTGAAAAAAGGGGCATGTACGTTCTACATTAAGACATGGTCACATGCTGAGAACACAMTCACTGGAAATCTTTATCATTTTTCTACCACCTTTTGTGCAGGAGCAAATTGAGGCTCTTCATGGCCACTAAGACGTTAGTCTTATCAAAGATTAGGGGAACATTTTCAGTTAAGGAAAAAAACCTCTTTGCACTTAATCCTCCCTTACAGGAAAATAAATAGCACATGAAGATGCAAGACTACTTTGCTTAGAGGAAAAATACTAAGCCACGATSTTGTTAGATAAATAGGATAGTAGTATATAAGTCAATTATTCATTAAACTCACTATGAAAGAGTTTAGAAAGAACTTGAGAAAAAAATTTAGATAGAAAATGAATGTATTCTACAATTCTATTACATCCATGGTTGTCTCAATTAATACTCTATAGTTACATGTTATTCTAGTCACTATGATAATTACATTTCAAAAGCCCAAGATAAATGTGAGAMTTGAACAATTATTTAATGAAGATGTACCTACATCAACTGGATCCACTTAGTTTATTTTSTCTAACTGTCCATACAYGTGTCTCACAGTGCCATCTGGTGATAACTCACTACCTCTGCTCTCCAAGAACGTTTATTGAAAACATTTTTCAATATTACTTCTGCACAGTTGAAACCAATTAATCAGTTTAAAAATATGKTTGTGCATTCACAAAATTTCAAATTTAGGCTGGAACAAGATTCTTGAGTTTTCCTTGGTCCTCAAGCTTCTACTCCATCTTAGCTTTATCTGACACAGTACTGGGTAAACATTCCTGTATGACATAGTATTCAAAGAAATTTAAAAGTTATATTTAAACTAAGAATATAATGTATAAATAATGATWGCAAATATAGCAATTMAAGAACAACAATTTGAAAATTYATTAYGAAGACAGGGATTGCTAACCACAASTTAAATAWYTTTAAATATGGGGGATGTTACAATGGAGAACGTTTACCTCCCTAATAATACACATGATTTTAGCTGTATTATGTTTACCTGTAAAATGTTTTTACTTTGTTGTTTGGCAAACATCTAATACACTGCTTGTAGATCATGTTCTCATCTGCCTGTAGCTCCAAACCACATTTAGCACAACCTGAATATGTAATCATAGGCAGAGAAGCCAAAACACATTCCAGTGATGTGTCAGMAGAGAAGATGAGTTGCTTGTACTGACCAGTGGAAATGGTAAACTTCAGTTCTAAGATATGGGCTTTCACTTGAATCACTCCTACAAAAACAATTCAAATCTGAATTAAGTTTTATATAGAACWGAAAGCAAAAGCAAGTGCTACAGCTGATTAAAAACCAAAATTGCTATCAAAAACTTTCTCAATGTTTTCCCCCTTAGTTAACAAATGCTCTAATTTTTAGAGATACTTTACGCAATGAAAAATCATTGTGATTAAATTTTAGAATGTATAAAAGTACTAAATTTCCAGGTACTATCACTGTTTATGTATAAACTAGAGTTAAATGYTGTAATAACAACTTTAATAACTTTCCAGAATTTAGCACCAACTATAGCAATCTTCTAGGTTTCTCTGGGAGGGGATGACGCTGTAAAATGTCTTCTTTRTTCTTTTGTAAGACATTTTCAACAGAAGCAGCTATTTTGCTTTACCGAGCTCCGGTTTTGGAGAAACACTGACAAACTTCATTGATTAATCACAACCTAGACTAGACTGGTTGTGTGGACAACTAAAGTCAGCATTTCTACCTGTGTTCCAAAGCTGTCTTTGTTGGCATTACACACCACACCCATCTCTCCACTGGGTTCAATGTATGAAGGCTGCATTCAGTTTGGCCAAGTATGGAGCAGCAGCCTCCAGAATAAATTCAGAATCCTAGACCTCTACTACCTTAAAAGACAAGCACRCTACTTCATCAACAGAGCATCTGTTCTGCATCATTATACCTGGCAAAACAGTCATTAGAGAGCTATGGATAATATTTACCTGAGCATTTCTCCTCCAAGTGTGCTGAKAGCCTTGTCAGCTCCATGAGGGACATTTGACTTTTCTGAAACTTTTCTTTAAATTCAACTGCCCTTTTGTCATCATCAAACAAGCACTCGCAGGATGACCACGGAGTTGTGTGCAGTTCCAAGTCACCYGAGACACAACTACGTTGGACCAGAAGGTATTTGAAGGCCCATATGTGATCTACAGAACAAAAAAAGCAAAAGTAGTTTATTTTCTATACTGTGGTTAATTTCTAGCAAGCTAAGGTCACTTACAAGACAGAGAAACAAATCAGCAAGACATTCTCATATGGTCAGCTCTRGCAACTTCATTTCAAGTCTGTTGACATGTAGGGTTTTTCCTTTCCCTATAAACTTTGCATGAGTTGTCCCAGAACAGAAATTTCTTTTCATCTCTACCAAATTCACCTGTCAAGACAACTCAGCCTTTCAAAAAAGAAACCAGCCCTGAGATTTGTTGTCAGCTTTAAAGCTGGTAACGTCTCAAAGAAAAAAAAATCTTCATTATATTAACCAACTTTCATTTTTTAGTACTTCCCTGTTGTTTGATCTTCTATCTCCACAATTATCAATTTAACAATACCCTAGCTTAACTTATTTTAAAAGAACAAAACTGGAAATAAATCAAAATTTGGTAGTACTCACTGATGAAAACAAAAGCTATGTAATTCTTGCAGGAGATGCTTTTAGTTAGTTACAGCTGGACTTGATCTCAAGACCATTAGGATAGAAAGCCTGACTCTAGTAAGGGGGAAAGCAGAAAAGGAAAATAAGGAGTAGAAAAATCCCAGCAATTCATGCTAAATCAGACAATGATAAGGAAAACCCAGCAAAACTGGTAATGTAGTTAACACTCATGAATTTTTATAGTTATATAACCAGGCACTATGCAAAAAAKTGCATCTTGTATATAGATTCAAATTTTTAAATATTTATGCCTTCTCAGTGTTCTAAAGTGCACTCAAATTCTGCTGCTTCTAAATAGAGGACACATGTCAAAATCAGCATAAAATATGTTACCCCTCCCAGAGGACTATTTAAAGGTTGAATGGATAAACGTTACCAGCTGAACACTTKAAAGTGCCATCACAAAAATCCTTTTACAGCTAGCAACGGTACAAGGACCTTACCTTTTTTCCTCTGAAGCTGAGGGCACCAGGCCGCCCCTGCTCCCCACAGAACCATCCTATAGTGTTGATCTCTGTTCTGTTCTACTGTTAGAATAATTTTTCTTTGGATGCCACCTCTATAGCTATACACAGATTCTGAAAAGAATTGAAATTACATTATTTCTACAGTAAAAAGCATATAAGCACACAAACCCCATGTGCCTCAGTAATAAAGTGAAATCATCGTGCTATCATATTTTATGGTACAATTAAAAGCAAAGAATACACCTACAGTTTCTTCAGGACAGAAAATAATCTGATTTCTTCAGCAACATGAATCCAGTCTGAAGGAGTACATAAAGTAGATTAATTTACTTTTATCCATCTAAGTACTCAGCAACTGGACAACTCCCTTTGAAACATGAGCTATGTGAGCATCTTTCAGCTCCCACTCATCCTGACATGTACTGAGTAGAAATAAATTGTCCTCAATCTCTCAGCAACTGTCATAATTGGAAGTTGTAACTTCTGTAGAATACACTGAAWGAAACATTTCCCCAGAAGTTTTCACAAGAAAGAAAACTATAGTCGTGTACAAGGCACACTAAAAGTATTAGCAACAGTACATACAAATAGAAACAATTAAGATCTCTACATCACTCTTATCCAGGAGTSTGCGTATTTCAGTTCCACACTAAAACTAAAATACTTTTCATAAATAATTTTTGAGCAAGAGCATGAAATATCTATCAGTTCCAAGATTTACATACTAGAGCAAATTATGAAGATTTCTATCTTCAAAATTCTACATTTAAAACTAATAAACATGATATTGACAATGTGAATAGAAGTTTGAATCTTACTAATGCAAGACGATAGTGCAATATGACCCAATTTTTGTGCAAAGCCTGAAGTCAAGCAGAAACTTTTGAAGTCAAGCAAAAAACTAAGAAACATTTTGCCTTGCAAAATTACTGTTTAAGTTTCACCTACTGCAGAAGTTGAAGTCCACTACACAGACTTACCTGTTAATACAGAAATATTGACAATTTTCAGTATTGAGTGCACCAATGTATTTGGCTGGAGCTGATCTAGCTGCATATACTGAATATCATCCAGTCTCTGAACTTGTCTGTGTGGAATGTCTCTGAAGTGTGGAAATTCTGATGATATGTATGCCAATAAGCCACGGAGAACACCACCATCCACTATAGAATAAACTTACATAAAAAAAAAGCAAAGTCACATATTATTTTTTATGCTTAGAAGTATTAAAGTTAGAGCTCAGAACACATTTACACTGACAAAATCAGAACTGTTTAAGATTAATATTAAGGTAAGGAATTCCTGAAGTATGAAACACTTGATCTGAAATTAAACTGTACTTCAGGATATTATCAAGAGGAGAGAGTTGAATTTAAAGAAAGCTGTTCCTGACCACTGACTGCAGAAGCTGCCWTAAGCAACTGGCAATAGTGGATGCTACAGAGTAAGAACAATGCAATCGTGGTGATATTTCCACTGCATTTCCCCCTCAGTCTCCAACCCTCCACCCTCCTGCAATGAATTACTTTCATTCAATGAATTACTTTGAATCGATCTACTTACTTCATTTTGGAAAAAAATCAATCCTYATGAATTCTCAGCCATCACTTGGCCAGGTACTGGGATAACTGCTCTTTCCTAAATTAAACTCAAAGAACTCAGTTTTTTTAGAGTTCAGAGTGGTAAGCACCGAACTTTATCATGATCTCCACATACCCAACAAATGCTATCATGTCCACATCTAGTGCACAGGTGATCCTACCATACTTTTCTATCATGTTTTATACCTCTCCGTTGCACACATTTCCATTTTATCCCATGTGTGAGGCATTTCCAATGAAATTGATTACTTGAAATAGCTTTTTACTGTGGTTTTCATGGAAACTCATACACTACAATCTTACATTCTTCTGGATTGAGAGTTGAGCAGTTCCCCAGATTCAGTAATTGACTGGTAAATGTAGACTGAAGCATGATTTCTCCACTCCAAAGATTCTCATATGTTATTATATCTGCAAGAAAAAAGCAACCTTATCGACTCATGCATCAACAATATTGAAGTGCATAATATTCTTGACTACATAACCATAGTAAATACAAATGTGAAAGGCACAGGGTTTGAAAGAAAACACTTGGAAACACAGTGATTTTTTTTTTTTCATCTGTCAACATTTCCAAGAAGTTAATAAAGTTTTCTCTCTAGTTTGAAGCAATTCTTCAATTCATTAGATTCCTAGCAGACACTGCTTAGGTCTGGTTTGTATTCGCACTTGTACTTTTCAGGAATGACTGTTTTAAAACACTGACACCCTACAGAATATCCCTGATTCCCCATGGCTGTGYCTGAGGGCAAACTTCCATGGGATAGCCAATGTTCTGCTGGCTGGATAATTGAAAATTCAAAGCAATGTTGAATGACTTAAGTAAGCTACTTACAAATGCTTAGCCATAGTTCCAAGTTATTTGTTACATTCTTCTATTTGAAACAGGCATTTTAAATATCCAAATTTTAAAAAGGCAAATAAAAGAACTCTCACCTGTAAGCAGTACAATATCCCCAGGAAACACAGTGAGAGACCAAAATGCAGCACCACGCCACAGCACCACCTTTCTCTCAATTTCTGACTGGTCARTAACAACAATGGTTACTACAGGAACTTTACAKGAAGGTTTYGGTTTARTCTTTGTCTGTATTTCTTTGATATRAGAAGGATGCAYTATTGTGACCAAAATATTGTATTTTTGATTTTTGCAGCAGCAATTCTTAAGTAGTGATAGTTTCTTTCCGATTTTCTTGAACTCTGTCATCCTCTCTGGCTYCACTCTTACTCCTGAACTAGGTGGAGAAGAATTCAGTTTGGGTCTCTTGGATTTCAGCTGTCTTTTAAATGCTGAGTGAAAAAGAKTAAAGGAATCTTCATCGTTGAGGGGTCTTTTAGAAGAGTTCTCGTGAGAACAGTTCACTTGAGAACACARTATTCCAGAGCTCAATGACTCAATACGGATTTCATTTATAARTTGCTCAGCAGGAACATTAAGTTCTTGAAACTTCTCTGCATTTTCCTCAGCAGCTTCTTCTTGTTTTGTGGCTTCAAACGAAACATTTTTCTCATCSTCCTCAGAACTGAAAAGTTCAAGAGAACTTGCATCCTCTTCCTTATATTCATTTTCAGTCACATTAGTACATGTTCCAACACCAGAATCACATTGGAAGTGATCATACTGCCTCTCTTCAGCTTTTTTGCCTGYTTCTGTTTCTGACAGTTTTACCATTCTTCCCACAATCTCATTCTGATCCTGTGCAAAAACAGCCATATGACTCGAAGTCACYACAGTACGAAATTCAGTGTCTGCTGACACTGCAAAGTCTGAACAGTCATTTGGTTCCTTTGGTTTAGACTCTTGACTCTTTTGTAAAAACACACCCAGATACTGACTTAGCTGCTYATGATGCTCACTTCTATGACTTGACTGAAGTCCCACAGACCTTGGTTGGATGCTGATCTGCTTAGTACTGGCAGCCAAATCAGAAATGTCAGAGCTGTTAACYTCCAAATGGCTGGCTCTTCTCTCAGTGAGGTCTGGGCAGCAGCCCTGTGATGGTTTTTCTTGTCCAGCTGATTCTGCACAGCTCTGGGGAAAGTGCTGATCTGCAGCCTGATTTACATCTGCAGGTGGGTTTGTATCATTGGACACCTGACAATCAGAGGAAGTTAAACTTGTGCTCTTTTTAGCTGTGTTGGTACAAGTCCCTGCCACAGGGGCAGGAGATGTCAAATCTTTTGTTTCTGTTGCCATTAACGTTCCCTGCTGAGCRCTGTCACCAGCTGCAGGAACTCCTGTGACCGTGGAGCTTTTTGCCTGGAGCACTGAGGGAGCAGCAGCACCCTGGATTTTTCCAGAAACAAACCCACGTGGATCACACAAACAGTGGAGTTCTCTCCATTTCTCAGCAGTAGGTGCTGAACTACTTTGCTCTAACACCTCCAGCGGGCTCGGAATACTGGGTGCTCCCACAAAAATATGAATTTGAGATCTTTTTGACATTTTTGACTGCTGTGTAAGTTGGACTTTAAATAATGTGGTTTATGCAATAAGCACAATAATAAATATTAGGAAATGCAAACTTTTTTTGTTTACTTTTTCTTCACAATTTTAAAAATACCTAAAATTCAGAGGAGTATTTCATAGTTTAACTGATAAAAACACTACTCCACTACTTAGTGACTATAAAAATAGATGTACAAAATACAAATAAGGGAAGTTATTTTAAAAACATTTCACATTTATTTGTGTCAAACTTGCATAGAAAAATAAATAAATCAGTTTCTGATTCTGATACTTGGAAACATATTAAAATGAAGTTGAAGTTAACCTTATTTATTGACATATTAGTCTTCACTTATTACTGCTAATTAAACAGTAAAATGTGAATTCACTACTCAGCACTTGATTTTAACTAATGTGAAATAAATGTCTGTAAGAAATCTTCACCACATGGTTAGGAGATCATTTCAACTCCCAGAAAATTAYAGTTYCAACTAAATGATTAAAACACTAGARTTATTTAAAATTAGAGTTTGCTAGAAATGCAATATTTTACATGTAATTTTAGCATGAAGCTACTGTTTCATCCTGTTACTGATAAATTATAATTATTTAATAACCATTAAGAGGTCAGTAAAACTTGAGCAGATGATTTAGGATTTGCTTTAATWCATTCACATAGTATCAAACTACTCAAGAAATTACTAGCTTTTCTAGCTAATTAAAAATAAGGCCACTTACACAGCATACAAAAGAGACCCGTTATTTTTTAAAATTTCTGCTGTATAATTATAATTTAAAAATATGCAGAAACAGCTATAACTGTTCATTAAAATGCTGATTYTTAGCTAATTGTTTTGGGAGTGCTGCTGCTAAYAGAAGWTGCTGTAATAGGCAATTCTGCAGATGTAGAGAACACCAGAAAAAATTCGAGAGCTAATCCAGCTGWAAATAGAAGGAAAAGACCATTGAAATAAATACAGCATTTCAAAATATGCAAATTTTGCATTTAGTACTAATTGAATTAGCAACCATTTTCCTAACAACCCCACTAGGGGTCGATAAATCTGCACATTCATAAGGCTCGTTGTAACATGGAAAAACCATAAACATCCTGGAATAGTGATCGCTGGTATATCATTGCTGTCACTGGAAAAGCAACATACAACCACTAAAATTAGAGAGGGCAAAATACAGAGAAGCTACAAAAGCCAGTGACTGCTATTGCTMACTTTTATGCTCCTAACAAAACAAATACTAGTTAAAGCATTGGAGTGTCCCAGCTTCTGCAGTTGTACATTGAAATTTAATCCCATAAGAATGAAACTTTTAAAGGACAATACTCAAACCTGTGAAAGTTTTCAGTTACATAATAGCTGAATTATATACTTGAGCTATGATTTTTAAGAACCTTTCCAAMCCAAGCTGTTSTATGATTCTATGACCACACCACAGGAATTTAATCTTGGTGTTATTTAATTAATGTTTGCAATTAAAATACAGCTGATATTTTCAAAACCTAAATTACCTTAGGAACAGTGAGTGACCTCTGCTGACTTTCTGGTTCRTGTAATAAGTCCTCTACTAAATGACCTCCTTTGGCAATTTCCAAGTGAGTTTTTGGGTCAAAGAGGCCAAACTCCTTCCTGTGCCAGGAATCATCAGTACCTAAAACCATTTAAGTCTGTAAATCAGAAAGAAAAAAAAAAATAAAGTTTGCCTAAATTCTCTGTACACAAAATTGTTTGAAGAATCTTGCTTTGCTGCTTTAGAATAGCATTATTACTCAGTTAATGAAGTTCTGCACCTTGTTTTAAATAAAAGTCTGAAAGAACAATTCATTASAGACTTTAAAAAGATGAGCAAAAAAACTATCAATCATTTCAGAAAAACACCACTGCCACCAAAAAAAAAACCCATATTATGCTGTAGTTAAATTATCAGTGGGCAGACAGTGGGTTAACTACACCAAAGATAACAGGAGCTAAAACCCATAAAGATACAACTGAAACCTGAATGCACATATCCATTATACCTGTTAATTATTACACCATTTCCTAATTTGTGGAAAGGTGCTCTATTCCCAACAGCCAATGAAAGCCAAGCTTTTTATCTCTGAAATGGTCAGAGTCTGATTGACGGGTCAATGATCTATTAAAAAACAGTAACTACATCAGCAAGTTTTACATTTGCAAGACACTGCAACTAAAGTTTAATATACCTATTGCAAGAAATATATTATTGTACATAGTCTATTTCCTCCAGTCTAAAAAGTAAAAACAGTAATTTTAGATTTAAAGATTTTTAAAATGAACTGCCATTGGCAGAATGTTAATCTCAAATGATTTGCTACACACAGAACAAAATTAAAAATAGCTTTAAAAATCCTCTTCCAATAAGTTACTCTAGAAATATTCCAATGTTACATACAAGRCCTTAAAGATCCCTAAAATACCCTAGAAATAGTCACTACTTTTATTCTGTATTTTACTACTCATTAATAGTATTCACTCACCATGATAATCACTAAGCATTATGACAAGATAATTTAAGAAAGCAGCACACAGCTTCAGCTTCCTGTCATACCTGAATATTCAGGTAGCCAGATGCCTAAATCTCTGTTTTCAAAAGTTACATTACACACCACAGCTTCAAGCTACAAATAAATTTACAGAAATAACAGACAKTAAGGCATCAGAAGACAAAGGACTACAGCAACATAATGCAAAAGYGTAGCCTACTTTCCCCTCCAGAAACACTCAAGCTTTAGTAGGTAAACTGTATTCTTTTAACTTCCCACTTTGATTTGGTGCAGCTTGATGATGAAYATCCTAAATGGCAAGTAGTTAATAACTTGATCCCTAAAATATGCAAAGGACATTATTACCTGCTGAAAAGCTGGCCCAGCAAGTAATAAATGCACAAAGATATTCTTTAAATTCTAATGTCTACTGTGAACTTTCCSTTCCCTAATTCACATACTTGACTTTATACTCCTCCTACATATAGTATAAAAAATTAAAGGACCGATTCATCTGCCTCACAACAGAGAACTGAATTATTCATAGCCATCTTCAGAGTATTTGGTTTCAGTTCAATTCCAGCTGTAGGGTTGTTTGGTTGGGCTTTTTTTTTTCAACAGCTCAATCCATGTGACTGCATAGTAGAAAATCTACTAAGACATTCGCCAACCAAAGAAAAACCATAAAAACCTCTTGATGCAGAGTTCATCACAGGAAACTCTTCTGGCAYTTCTATCATGCTACTCAAATCTCCCTCCAAAATTCAGTGTGGTCTTTTTAAAAAGCCAGATACCGCAGCTGCACAGTAACTTTGAAAAACTGCAGAGGCAGCATGCAGTGTAGTAACAGTTTCATACACTTAGAAACTGAAACAACTCTGGGATGAAGTGATGAACACATTATATGTTTGCTTGCAAATTGTGCAAGAAAAAGAAGGGTGAGCCTTATGCCAACAACTCCAGCTGGCACTGCAAGTGAGTCAATGCACCAGCAACAGCACCCATCTACTAAATCAATAACCTTGGTCCAAATACACATGTATGCAGAGGAACACAATGGAAAATAAAAACTGACAGAGGAAATCAAGCTAAGCAACTCGTTGCAGAAGCAAACTTATTCTACATMAGAGTGAGGATTGCATCATGTGGGCTTAAAAGAAGATTCTGTGTGTGAATGGCAGCTCAAGGAGATTTATATGGATTGCATTAGACAGGGCTAGTGGGACCTAAGAAACCAAGGGAACATAGATGTGGGAGAACATACATGGACATATGGGCAGCTGGGAGATTAACAGGATAGGTAATTACAGGTCTTATCTCTGTCATCATTTGTTTGGTGATTGTTACAATCACCAAACAACTTTTATCTAAATTTTATTACAAGTTTTCAGGCAAAGACTGCAGTCCTGTCTAAAACTGATCTGTTGAACTAAACACAATTTGACACCAAGATGGTTATTTGGCTCACATATCTCCACGTTAGCACATGGAATGCACACAGGCTGCTATCAACCAGACATGGTGGTACAGCAAGAACCCTGCTGGCACATACCAAAATGGATGAAAATCACAAGCCTTCATTTGCCTACAGCAGTATCTGTAATGAGTATAAAGTTACTTCTAAATGAGGTACTTAAGTTATTACTGACCATAAAATAACTTCTATTAGTACTTCCTATTGAAGTTAAATAGCAGCAATACCATTCTGTATTTAGTTCTTCTCACTGGCTGTTACTAGAGCACTACAATACCATTTGGCCTCAAGATAGGTACAGCTGGTTTACAAGTACATAAAACCTGTATTCAGCGATAATGTAGTCACAAAACATGAGATCCCATTTTTTTCCTTATTTGGAGCACTTTCAGTAACAAGATGATATTTAGAAAATGAAACATCAATGATTTAGGTATTGCAATGGAAATGCTTCTAAATACTCCTGCAGTAGCAAGGAAATATTTTAAACCAGAAATCAGTGTTCTAAGAAGTTCCACAGTCTAACACTGTAAAAAAAGTTAAATCAAAATATTGAGTAAGAAGACACAAATTGTTCTACATAACTGTTTCTGAACTATACATATACAAAAAGAAGGCAAGCAAGCAAATGACATTTCTATTGCTAATATTTAATATGYACCTACTTGCCTGCAGGATCAGGGCCTGTGGTTTCTAAAGTTGTGCTCTAAAAGAAAAATACTTCCCTGGATCTGAAACAAAGATATTTCTTCTGTAAATGCAAGCTTGCATCATACAGAAGCATCCACTGAGCAGTTGCATCAGCCATTTTACTTAAAAATCATTATTTTTGGAACCAAAGGATGCAAAAATCTGAACACTGATAATACACTTTCAATTCAGCCACTCAGACAGTCTTCATTGTGTTTGAAAATTGGAGTAAAGGTAGWAGGCTTTTGTGATTAACCTGATAATTCTTTCCTCACTGCCTTTGTGCCTTTTGGGATGGCCACTTAAGTAAATGCTATTTATTGATTTTTGTTTTGCAATACATRAAAATATATAATTAAGGAGATATGAGCATACAGTGGGCTGCTGCAAACAAAAGAAGTTAAAAGTTCTAGAGAACACTGACCTTTTGAGTAAAAAAGAAAGATAAAGGCAAAAGGTCAAAGATACACAAACGTGCCRTGCACGTTTTGGTGCAGAACACTCATTCCCCAAGCCCTTATTTTTGAGAACTATTTAAACAACTAAACTGCTATACCTTCTGTCAAGAAAGATATTRTTCCATATAATTGAGCATATTAAAAAACCTCACCATATTAGAATGGCATCCTTGTGGCTTTTTTTTTTTTTAAAAAAAACTATTTAGTTAGCAGAAAAATTTTCACAGGTATCATCACCAATGAAAATCTATGTTGGAACTGAAACCTGATAAACTGAGATGGATAAAACAATACAGCACCTAAGATGAAAGCAAGGTAACTGGTCAAAGAAACATCAGATGAACTGCCTGTAGGTCTGATTTATTAGAATCAGAAGACAAAAATACATATAAGAAATAATTAAAAGCCACTCTACTATTATTTTCTCATCTTTACAAAAGCTTTRCTCAAAAAAGATTAAGTTTTATAACAAAAACTTGGATGCTGACTGCACATTCATAGACAAAAATGGCACATGGCCCCTGTTTTGGACAACAGACATAGGTAAGAATGCTTGTRCTAAGTCCTTGTGCTTTTGTACTGTGGGAGATAGGGTGTTGAAGAGGAATGTAATTCTTAAATTTACTATGTGAAGTAATCCACTTWATTTTACTACCATGTAAGTAATATACTGCCAGGAAAATACCTTTCATTCTCCATCACAAGTGGCTATGTCAGCAGTAGACTTAAACAGAAGCTGCACTTCCTCTTGCCTTTAAGACAAGTGGGGTATTTTTCATTTGTCAGCATCACTAAACAGATCAAGTTTACTGTCTGTTAACCAAAAAAAAACCCAAAAATCAAGAGTAGTCTACTCCAAGAAGTCATACTGGAGCACACAAGTCATCACTAAATCAAGACATGTCCCAAGGCYATTCAAAACTACAAGCTACACAAGGAGCTCCAGGAAGAAGCCAGATGGCACACAAACCCACAAGACAACTTTAGACCAACAGCCCAATTATGATTTCATTTACTCCATCACTGTTCATATAGGATCCCTCCAAAGGTTCAAACATTTAACCTTCCTGCAAACACAAATAGCAGCAAGTACTTTTTGTCAGGACCGAACCTATAGGCCAGACCTATCTATTCCCTCCCCACCTGAAGCCACATTGAGCACATTTTATTGTTCCTGAGGTGTGCAGCTACATCCTTTATGTGGTGTCATTAGGGTATTTTTGTGAGGTTCAAAGGAGCTGGCGATCTGATGCAATCAATAGCTGATCTCAGAAATTTCACATCTCAGGAAGATRAAAGCTGGCTTTAAACATTTCTGTAGATCCTGTCCCTTTGTATGTGAGCATTGTAATTGAAACAAAGCTCTTGAGAGATAACCGCTACATGGCAGTGCTGACTTTTATATCCCAATTTAGAATTTCGGTTTTTGAAAAGGCAAAGGAATTTCAAGTTTTTTTCAGTATTTCCCTATTGCACATATGCCAAGTATACACTTCAGCCTTAAGTGAAAAGAATATGCTCTTCTATCCAGAAGCTKGAAGGTTTAAGATGTTTTAAGAGATAAAGCTCCCTTAAGGAAATATAACCTTCAGACTTGGGACAAAATGTCACTGCACACTGGTTGACAGCATCACAAAGATCACAGATGGTTCACTGCCCACACTGGCTCCTTGTTGTGGCCACAGAGGGAATGCACCTCCCAGCTTCTCTGCAGAACTGCATCAACGTCAGCCAAGCAAACACTCTTTCACTGCTATTCCAGCTAAGGATTGAAGTTGTTAATTTACTCAGGCATTGCAAGAAACCAACATAAAAAATTCAGACTATTTTAAGTGAATGAGAACTACAGCGAATCTTCCGTAAACAGAAACAAAGTTTTCAAGTCTTTTGGCATTTACCTAGCAAAAACTAAAGGTATGACATGCAAAGAAAAAGAGCATTAGCTTTTTAATATATAAGCCTTTACATTTCAATGGGTTAGATGGATGTTAGTTTAGCAAATTGGTTAAGCTTTAACAAGGAACAGGTGACACTGAGTCACTATCAACACAGCTGAGTGAGCCAAAGGTGCCTTTTAGAAGCAAATTTCCTTATTTCAGAAGTARCTTTTCTCTCAGACTTTAGGGCAGCAACGCATTTTGAGTATTTATTAAAAATAATTTACCTGCTTATACTTCCAAAAAGTGTAGATCACAATTTCTATCCTACTGTGYTCCAAAAAGTTAAATGGAAATATCATCACAACTGAACAAAACATGAAGTGTACTGATTAAATGCCACAAACACTGATCTGGCCTGTACCCTTTTCCATGGTAATTCAGCTGTCTTAAAACACCTCAAGCAAAATAAAGGTATGATGTAACAAGTCATCCTGGGTGTCCCTCTACTGTTCTAAGTCACAGTGTGTAGCAGCAGGGCACAGCAGAGTAACTACCAATAAAAACTTTCTCGTACCTTTGTTCTCAGTCAAAGCACGTAATTTTCTTCACTGTTTTTGTAAGAGGCAATACCTCAATCATTATCTGTACTGTGCTATGACTGCTGTGTACCTGCACTCAGCTGCCTTTAATTCTGTAACTTTTACGAATGTTTTTATTCCTTGCAGTACGACATCATAGTGAAATTTTAAGATGTTTAACTTTCAAAGCTCCTGAAGTATGAAGAGTYAAGGATGGAAATGAAAGAGGTTTATCTGTTTATCCATTTGTCTTCATGCAGAAGCTGCTCCAATCTGAAGTAAAAATTGCTTCTTTCTGCAATATAATGCAGAAAGAGTAGAGATTTAAGAAATGGTCACYTTGTAGTTTAACACATCTTGTGTACTGGAACTGTAATCCTGTTTGCAAATGCAATTTTTTTCTGTATGTCAAATGTTTCAAGTTCTATACTTTATTTTCCCTAGAGCAGAAACAATAGGACTGATGTACACAAGGCCAATATGGCTACTAGCATATTAGCATATTTTCAATCCAGACAACCATGTGAGCTGCTGTACAAAGCTAAAATCACAGCAATCTTCAAAAAATACTTTAAAATTTAAACACTAGAAGAAGTGTCACGTAGAAAAGAAGCGGCAGTGCCAATGTTAGAAATCTACCATTTTAACAAGAGTTCTGTTTTTTGCCCCAATACACAAATGAGTTTGATACTAAAGGAGCTCTGAAGAGTGCTYTGCAACCTGCCCTTATTCCATGTCAAGTGACATCCTTTACAGATACACAGTTACTACTCTGTGTGACTCATGGTAATTCAGTGCCATGAACACACATGTGAATTTTACCTTCTGTAGAAACATGAAAGAGGACAATTAGAGGTGCAGAAACACGGGGAACTTGCTATCCATTCCATACCAAAGTACTCTATGTATCCAGCTGATGATTTCAGTAACTTGCTTGTGCACAGGGAATATAAATAATTATCTACTGTAGTCTTGAGCATATAACAGGAAATGAGTTTCACATTATAACCTKTTTATATGAGCTTACTTTGAAACATTTTAAAAATAGCAGATAAAGCAGAAAACCCCAAAAGCTATTACTAAACATGACTAAACATGTGATCCATTATCTTTCTCCAGAGATTAGTAACCTTTACAACAAACCAGAAGGAAAGGAATTCAAAAAGCAGTACAGTTTGTTCTATCTYAGCTAATGTTCTCAGTTACCTGACATTGCATTGCAAGAACTATACATATGTTAACATGACATATATAAAAAACTTTATCTTGCAGGTAAAACTAACAAACCATCTAAATGAATGGCAGTTTAGGACCCATGCACTCATAACAAGCATTAAGTGAGGTATGGCAACATTTCATGTTAACCATTATGAAAAACTGAAGCAGAAGAAAAGATTGAGGTAAATAAAACTTAAAACTAAACCGCTAAGACATCATATTGGTCAGCACAAATCTACAAAGCAACACATGGAAATTCATTTAATATGATAAAAATCCGATTAAAAAATAATTCAAGGCATCTTTTCCAAAACATAGATAGTGAGGTATTCAGAGACAGGTGAGAATCAAAACTTTAACATGCTTTTCTCAGCAGGAACCTGTATTACATTACAATATATTATACAACATATTATGAACTTCAGCTCTCAACAGAAAAACCATGCAGAAAACTGAATTGCCTGAAGACAGTGAGAAAAAAWTAGTATGGATGGAAAGTTTCACAAAATGAGCAAGTGCAAGGATTTGATTTGATGAAGCTGAAAAGAAAAACATCCAAAACAGTGTCCACTTAAATTGCATTCCCCATTTAAAAAGGCAAATATAGAAGAGGGAAGAGGAAACATCACAAGAATCAAGTACTCTGTATATTGTGTAGTTTTTAATTCCTCTATACGTTATGATGCTACTTGATTATTCTTGCTCCATATGGCAAACAAGTAAGTTTTACTTTACCAGCAGTTTAGGAAGTTAAGCTTATAATCCTAAATGGGAACCAGTCCCTTTACCTATGCTTATCCCTTTCCCTTGGAAAACAGAGTGTTTAGAAAACAAGCATTTAACATTTTATATCCAGGTAATGTTAAAGCATTAAGTACTGATCCTGAAAGTTATTCTGTGCAGTTCCATTCTCCAGGCACCCCTGAAATGACACACTGTTCATTGGGYATCTTAGCTTTCCTTGTAGCATGTAAACATGTAGAAGGAAGCTGTCCATCAGTAGTATTCTCCAATGCTGAGCACTGCAAAGCCACTTATACTGTACTGCTGGAAACAATGGTGGTGTTATGCCAAGTTTTTCCTCTCCAAACAGAGCCCAGTTTCTTAAGACTATAAATATCGAAAAAATGAAAGCCCATTAAATTTTTTTTTTCACTCATATTTACCTCTCAAAAAAGACAATTTCACTCTAGCAGCCAACATCAGTATTTTAGAATATGTAAAATTATCTAGGCTTTTCCACATTATGTTGGATTTCTAGTCTAGTTCCAGGCTCCATGACAGAAATTTGCCACCACGCTTCACGTTAATAAGAATGTTCATGATATTTCAAGAATAATTCTATCCCATTATTCTAAAAATTAAATACTGACTTCTCAGTTCTCAACTTCTCAGTTCTGTCAAGTACAGAACCATTGGAAGAAAGCTTGCCATTGGTTGTCTGACATTCCCAACAAAAAAGCACAATCATATCTACACTGGCACATTCCCAAAGAACTTGTGCCAATCTCAGTATTTATTTYCTTTGTTAAGTAATTCCACCTGACTTGGCATTTCAGAAATTTTTATAACCAAATATAGTCTCAGGTCAAATTATATTACCTACTCTTCACCTGCCATCCTGCCATACCAATTTGCTGGATGAAGACTTGCTGAAAGACAGATTTCTTTTTGGACATGTTAAGCAGACAGTATGAAAATAGCTGAAATGTGCTGCCAAAACCTGTATGGGATGTATTTGACAACCATTCCCTTTTATCCAAACTGACACATTAGAGTCTCTTATGAAGATACGGACAGTGCTTGTTTTTCCAAGGGAACTGTGCATTCCTCTAACACTAATTTCTATGAATTCTTTTAATACAACAGAACCTAGAAAAGCCTACATAACTTTTTATTTTTCATCATCAACATAAAATTAATGAAATGCAGTTCAATTAGACCTCACTGTTTCTGTTCCCAGGAATCAGTAAATTGAATATGCTCTGATAAAGGATAAACATTCAAGACAAGAACTATTTTACTTACCACTTGGGAAAATAATCTAAAGATTTCCCATAGTTCCTGAGGAAAACCAAGTCTGAAAGGAAACAAAAACTGCATCTATTCATCAGAAAAGCAAATTCCAGGAGTTTATCCTTCAGAATAAATACTACCCATGCTCTGTAATTTCTGACCTATATTCATTTAGATATGAGGACCTTACAAGTTTGAAATTGGCTTGGTTACATACAATACTTAATGTATTTGTCCTCCCATATTTTTAAGAAGTTGGGAAAAAATTATCATGTGGGTTTTTTTTCATGGAAACTGAGGCAGTGAAAGGTTAAACAATTTACTTGGCTAGCACAGTAAATTGAAACAAGTGTAGAACTCACTGAGTGAATCTTACTTACTCACACCTTAAACAATTACTGCACCTCAAACATTCCCTGGTACATAATCCTTCACCTTTTTGATAACACACAAAACTACTCTTTTCACCTCAGCTTTTCACCTTACCTGTTGAGATTTTAAGAGTCATTGTCYCTGGTTACCTCATTTCTCTATCTACACTTTTCTCTTCCTGCAATATAAAATTTATTATCCTCCTCTGCTTTTATTGCATTCTTGAGGTCTCCTGGTGCTGGTTTGCAAGCACAAAATATCCAAATGATTCAAAGTCAGGATAAACACTGGGCATCTGATACGACTATTTTTTAAAATTTAGTTCCTGAATCTCACAGACTATTTGAAGGAGGTTCTCTCTTACCTTATATATTGTGCAGAACACACCCACCCAATCAAACCTTAGTTTTCAATATTTAAGAATTACTTTAAGTCCTGAGGCAGTGCACTATATTCTGTTGTGACTTTAAGACACACTCTGAAAGAAAAAAGATGAATGTTTCATTAAATAACTGACTCTTTTTTCTTTCAGTTAACAGGCCCATTAATTCCTTTCAGTAACAGGCCCATTAATTTCTTTAACTTAAATAACCCWCACTGAATTAGCCATCTAATAAACAAGAATAAATTACACCTAAAACATGGGTTCACTGTAGGTCAGGGGTAAAGTATACAGAGATAACAGAACAATGAAAGAGTGGCTTCTAATTCCTTCCTTCACCTATTCATCTATTAYTTCCACGAGGTTTTTGATCACATGGGGAAAAAAGCTCAATTTCTGCTTATATAGCCCCCATTACATTTATGTAAATGCCATATTTATGATAATGCAGCCTTAAAACCTGAGGTGAATGTATTGCATCCTCTGTTCAAGAAAATCTCTAATGATAACTGAACAAACTAAAAGCACATATTATTTAGACTGCCACTTAGTGTTCCCTTATTAAAGAAAAACACCAGGCTTATCTGAAAACTGGTAAGACAAAAARAAATCAGGATAAGCTTTTACCAATTTCATGGTGATTTTGACCCATTTAGTCAGAAGAACACAACGTACTAGGCCTTCTGAAACCAGAAAATCTCTTACTAATGATATGCAGAGACCCTGCCTTACCAGTCAAATAAGCTTACCTTCAACCTACTGGCTTTCAAAGGAAAAAATAGAAGAATTAAAGTAGAGCAGATAAATTAGATAWTATCTTGTCAACATTGACAAGATTRGACAATAAATAATAATCAAGAAAAACGTGATAACATGTTTTCAAAAAATGTTCAAGTGTGCTCAAGAAGGAAYAATTTTATTAAAACAGAAATGTTTTTTATTTCTGAGATTCCTCTGGATGAGCTGTACAACAGTGATTTTGTGCTAGATCTCTGCATYCAGTAGGCACCAGGAACAATCTTGAGGTCTGGGAAAGATGACTASGAAAAAAGATACCACATGTACACGTTTACTTTCAGCATAACCAGGGATTTTTTTTCAGGAAATCCACAGTGTGTTGAAAAATACTAGCCAATGTACTCCTGGACTTTTCTGAGAGATGATACCAATTTCAATTGTACCAACAAACTTGAATGGCAATTCTTTATGCTTTGTATCTAGGCTTCACCCACCAACATATTTCACAGAAAATTTAAGCATTCAAAGATATTTTAACAACCTTGATTTCCATAACCACTCTTCCAAAGTGAAAGAGGCTAAAGTTGATTTTGCTAATAGAAATGCAAACAAAAGCACTACAGGAGACTAGTATTTTCTAGTTCATAAGAGCTCTAATGTTTGTTATTTAAACAACACACACTATGTTTATGTCAACAACTTCTGATTGTCAATTGAGTATTAAACCAAGAAAAAAAACTGGTTTGCAGCCTCTGCACTGATGCTGTGATTCCTGGTTGGAAAAATCCTGGGTACAATTTTCAGCCAGACAGCCAAGGACACCAAGAGTCACAAAAAAAAACCATCTATTTCAATTGTAAATGTTACTTTCAAACAATTCCTATTTCACTCCTGGCAAACCACTTTCTACTGTAATTTGCTATGTTCACTGAAGTAGACAGTGCAATTTTCKAAAAAACATAATTTCCAGGAAATAAACTGACTAAAGTACTTTCTCTCCCTCCTAACCTTATTCAAGAGAACAAAGCTGGCATGCTCACAATACATCTGTGGARGTTCTTATGCCTGTGTATCTGTCAGCTTTCCCATTACCTAATWTTTCATTAGCTAATTTCAAACACATTTAACAGTTAGATGGAAATCTCAAATATTTCGGCATTGGGTAACTACATCATACCCTCTTTAGTGTTTTAAATTAAAAAAGAGAAAATACCAATCAAAAGCTAAAGATTATGCCACAATGASACAAACCAGCWACTTACACAGATTCTCACTGATACAGGAACTGAGAAAGGAGAAGCCTTCACACTGACCCATAAAAGCCTCTATCACAAAGGGCCACKTTGATGGGAAGGTCACTGAAATCAGATTAATTTGTTACTGACTTCAGCAARCTTCAGGTCAGACCTGCAGTCTCCAGAGAGAGCTACTTATTGTCCCACCCATATGAAAACCAGAAGTGGCATTACAAGGAATAAGTGCTGTTAAAAAACAYATTTAATATTTACCAGTTAGATTATCTGGCAATACTCATTAGCAATATATTGACAGTAACAGTATCAAAACACAGCACTGAGAATTTCTGTGTATCTATAGACTGCCTGACCAAGAGAYGAGGACAGCATCTCCTGCATACATGAAAAGCTTTTTATATCTCTCTGTCACAGAGCTGAAGTAACCAGTTGGCAACATCAGTCATCAGGCACAGCAACTATATACAGATGGAGACAGTAGGACTTTAAAGCTAACAAACATAAGCACCACCACTTTTCATGGCARTTAAAAACACTCACTCATGAGGTAGTTATCCAAATTTATTAAATATTTTGATTTCTGCAGCAGAATTACTAACAAGTTAAATGCTCAGAAAACTGCTCTGAACCATTGGTAGACTAGTCCATTTACTGAGGGTTCTTGTAAGTACCTTTCATTTAAGACTTAGGAATCCTTGTCAAATTCACATTCTAAATAATGGGTTGATAAATCTATAGCCAGAATTTTGAAATAAGAATGATATCTGGTTGCAGAAGTTCTGGAAAAGAAAAAAAAAACCCTCATGATTGATTAAATTATGAATTTAAATATTAYTTTTCTCAGCTACAGATTATTCTTGTTGCTATGCCACAACTGAAAAAACAACTTTAGCCTAGGCCCTACTAGGTTAAACCTAGGAACTTCCTACTTTAATTGCACAATTATGAGTTTCACTCCCTACTTTTACAGTGCTATAGACAAGCAAAAACATYACTATTTACAGATGAAGAAAATGATAGCAGCTTATTACTCGAATTTAGCAATCAGGAAAAACCTCAATTYAATGCAAAGTAATGCATAAAAACATTAAATAATCAGACAACAGGTACCTAGGTATCTCATTATAAGACAAAGAATTGAAAGTCTTTATCTCAACAGGAAATAATCTGAATACCTATTCTCCAATTTTGCAATATTGCAGAAAGCACATCTCTARGTTGCAGCACATGCAAATTAACTTCTCCAGCCTGCCTGGAAAACCACTAAATTCAGGTTCTTTTTTATCAAGGCAAAAGGAGTAAATGAAGAAAACCTCCAAGTTGGCTCTCCAGCTCTGCTGTGCCTCAAGCTGAAATTACTTATAAAAGTCTCCAAACCCATAGATCTAAGTATTGATATCTTATGCTATCAGTAAAAAGGCCTTTAAAAAGCTTTAGTACCTAACTTGTTGCAAACAGATGATGGAAATGAAGATTTCTAGTCAAGTGATCATTTGGTAAAAGTGCTCATATAAACAGCCACAAATTAAAGGAATCTTCTGAGATTCACCTAATTCATCTGCTGCCTGTGACAGCATGTCACAGTGACAGCAACAACAACACTGCAACAGTAGCAACACTGAAACTAAACAAATGTTCCACCCATCCCGGTTCAATCCTGTTACATCATGTACTGGCTTGGCATGAAAATGGAAGAATATAACCAAAAAATGTGGCACTTACAGTATAACAGCTTGTTCACAAATTTGGAATTATAATTAAGCTTGGATTATATTAATTATTCCTTAGATGTTTTAATATGTAGTACATTTATTTAAAATACACCTTTAAAAGAACAAATGCTGTAGCAACATTACCTCCCTTTTCTCTGAAGACTGAATGATGGTCCACTTTCCTGCACATAAAGAAAGTGCTGTCTCTTATCTTCACATCCCATGCCAAAACAAATTATACATCAAGTTTTCACTTTAAAGCAATGGGATGGTGGAAAATAAACCACATGAAACTGGAGAATATGCCAAGCTAAAGATCTGGAAAATAATTTGGTGGCTATTTGCCACTATTTTATACACTTTCCACTATCTGCATGCAGCTCCCATGAAGGAGGATTTCTGTCAAGTCCTACACGCTTTCTGCTTACCTGCASAGTCTCCATTTAACACAAACACACAGGATTCCAGCCAAGAGGAGTGTGAACAGTATTACACATTCCTGTCAGATTCATATCCTCCCATTCTCCCAGTGACTATTATGCAACTGTCCAGAGATCTGTTGACTCAGAGGCTGAACAGTTTCTGCAGCAGTTTGGGGTAAGAAAATAATCCCAGCTCTCACCTATTTAGTTACACTACCGAGGTCTACATAAAACAATACTGCATAACACTTAAGTCCAAGAAAAATACCCACATTTTTGCAATTTCTGGTGAAATGAAGGGAAGTATAGTTGCTCATATAGGCAATTCAAAGGTGAACTATGTGCTTCAATTTTTACAATATTTTTAAATTATCACACTGGGCTAGAACATCAGATTTACAACTTGCCACATTATTCCTGCAATCATTAGGAAAAAAGTCTTCCTATGTGTTACCAGTATTCGGAATTTATCTCAATCAGCTCTTCAAGCAAAGGGTAAGAACTGTCAAATGCTCCACGTGGTATGGCTCACAGCTTAAAATGAAATTTGCTGAAACAACTGTAATTCCACTTGCAGATTATTTTAAAAGMAATTTGTCTTCCCACAAGACACTTTACCGCAGAAAGGAACTGGTYCTCTGTACAGCTCAGCTTTCCTCCAGAGCACATTGTTAAATGGACACTCAGACTCTGGAGCCTGCACTGGAGGCAACCTCACGGTTACCTGGGATTGGAAAGGCTCAGTCAGACAGGGGCAGAGTTATTGAGAGCCCTGGGAGGGAGGATCCCGGATCACCATTCTCATCACTCTGCTGAGTTGGTAAGAAGACTGGAATGCAAGCTTCCCAGCTTCCATACCTATCCTAGCTTCTGAGAGAATTCAGCACAGCACATCTTGGGAATGTTTCAGCCAAAGTAACAAATTTTGATAGACAGCACTAAGCTGGACATAAATTACCATTTAATTTTATTAAAAACATGTCTTCCATTCATGATACCACTATTAATGATGTTAAGACATAGGAAAAAGATTATCCTAATCATCCACATATTCCCAAATAGCTAGTACTTCAAATAATATAATGGATTAAAGCAGAAAGTATCTGATTATTGTCTTAGATCCCTTTTTTCAGTAACACTTTAAAATCTGGCACATAGAAAATTACTCCACTTGCTATGAAATTGATAATTTACACCTTAAAACAGCACATTGCTTTAGGAWGGAACAAGACARTGTTTATTAYTRTTYGTATCTGTAAYAAATATAATCTGTTAAAATTTATATTTAAGAAGTTCTCGAAGCAGTTTAGAAAATGAAATCAAGTAGTTTGTCTCCCTCAGTTATACTTCACAGATTTTAAATAGAAACTGGTACCTATCATGTACACRCAGTTGAAAATGACCTKACTGCAAAGWCCATGAATCWYACAGACAGCTCMTACCACACAGGTATTGAGTTTTCTMCACGTATCTCTCTCTTCAGATGCAGGCCTAAGAACAACACTCAGTATGAAATTAATGAAGTTACTGAAACTTCTGCTTGTGAAGACAAAAAGATATCTTTTAATCCACCCATTTTTTTTACTGATGCTACTCTAATGTGAATCTTCTGACAGCATTCCACATACTACTATATCGTTCCTCTTTTATTATTGTGATTACCACTTTCATCCTTTCTAAAACCATTTTTAATATCCTCTARCAAACTGATTCTGATTCAACTGCTCACTGCTTAGCACATAGCAATACTGGAATGGGGAACAGAGATARTGTCTTACTCTTGCCTCCAGAAGGGGCTTGAGTCGAACAGAAATATGGTACAGACCTGCTGAGTTTGATCAACTGCCTGTAAACAAAGTCATCAAAATGTCCAAAATAAAACTTCCTAGGTATCTTATCTCTTACAATATTTAAAGAGTAAGAAATTTAACATACTGATTTAGTTATTCTCAGCATTYAACACACAGCTTGTTGAATATTCTGCCGAAATCCAGTCCTGTTTAGAAGGGAGGATAGTTATGGCACCGCCATTACTTCAAATACAACTGTGTGAGGCAGCCCCTGGACAGATCCACGTGGTTCTCACATTGTCATGTCCCATACTCATCCTCAAATACATCCACAAATGTGTGCTGCAAACAACCTGATACTGCAAGCAGCTGATAATTAAGTGRAGCTTATAAATCACAGAGAACACAGCTGAAAGCAAGATAGGAGCTGAGCACATTAACCCTAAGATCTAAGAGACGTGCTTGAGCAAACTGGCTAATCACATTCTTCATTTAACCTCTGTGTTTGTGAAATGGGATTCTAACCYACAGAACAAGGTGGAAATAATTACCTGATGAGGACTAATTGCCACCTTCCACCACCTTCTCTCCTATGCATTTACAAAATTTAAGAACTTATACAGAAACTGAGCTTTAGCTAATGAGAACCTGCAGAAGACTGAAATCAACTAGTAGCTCAAAGCTGATACAGCCGCTGAGAACACTGCAGCTCTGKGAACTGAAAATTAACACTGACATAGAAGTTTTCCATGAAGCACCTGGAGCATGGACAGAAAACCAAACCAATAACCTTGTTTCTGAAGCTCTGGTTTACATCCAAAGAATAAACTGGCCTAAGAACCAGCTCCTTTCTTGCTTTTTTAAAAAATATATCACTATCAAGGATCTTTGGTCGTTAGACTACAGTTAAAAACCATCCTCACTACAGATAAAACCCAGCCTTATTCGTGATCCTTAAGACAACTTCTTCAGAATCTTAAGACAGAAAACAATATAAAATCAAGATAAAAATTGAGTTATCAGTTGCGTGAAAAGTTATGTGAGTTAAAGAATCTGTGACTAAGTTCCTGGCTGACAAATATAAACAAAAGTTTAATTACTTTCCCACAAGCCTTGTAGCGCAACCCTTGGATGCCCATAGTGGTTAGAGAGATTCCCATAGAGATAAAGAAACTTCCTGGCTATTCCTGGCTTAAGGGCATTGGTCTCCCACAAGCCTAAAAAGCAAACATCCCGCTATATTTTCYAATTAGCAACCCAAACCTACAGAAAGTGAACAAACTACTTAATTCTTCTGAAATTAACCTGGTTCAACAGTACAAGGCAATCTCTGTCCTTCTCTGTTTCCTGCTCTGAAAGCAGATCTTACGCGTTTTCAAGGTATATCCAAAAAGATGTAGTCAAACGTGAGTTACATAAAAGAAAAACACGGGCTTGAATGAACCAAGGCTCAGCTAAATGAAAAACAGTYGAGTAGATGAAGTAGATAAATCTCAAGGTCTTTTCCAACCTCAGCGATTCTMTGGTTCAATGAAAGCAGCCATGTTTACAGCTTTACTCGCTCTGTCCCTTCTCGGCCTGGCAGTCACTTAAACACTCGTGGTTAAGCTGAGTTCCCCCAACGGGCTCCTTTCCCTGGGAGTGCGGGGCACTGCGTGCGTGACTTGCACTGTACTTGCGCTAAGAGAGGCCTCGCTTTTCACGCGGCTGAAGGGCAGAATGAAGGCTACTCGCCCCGGGTTCCTCAGGGGCCACAGCACACGCGATGAGCGCGGGGCCGGGCGGGCCTGGCCCTGAGGGAGCGGCGGCGGGCCCGGCCTCACGCACGGACGGGAACGGGAACGGGAASGGGAAGGGGAAGGGGCGGTGCGGGCGGCGCGCACTGCGCAGGCGCGATCCAGCCCGGCCCCGCCCCGCCCGCCGCGCCCCCTCCCCGTCCGCGAATCCGGCTGGGGGCGGCGCGGGGCGCGGGGCGCAGGCGCGCTCGGGAGGCGCGGACAGCTCCCGCCCCCCCGCGCCCCGCGGGCCCCGCGCCGCCCCCCCTGCAGCCCGCGTTTAAAGGCGGCGGAGGCGGTGTCCGGCGCCTCCTGTGACAGCGGCAGCGCCGCTCCGATCTTCGCCTCTGGCGGCCGCCGCCATGTACCGCTACTTGGGCGGGCCGGCGGCGGCCGGGGGAGCGGTGGCGGCGGCGGCATGGGGCGGGGGCCGGTGCCCGCGGCGGCACTACTGCGAGGCGGCGAAGAAGGAGGACGACCCCAACTTCTTCAAGATGGTGGAGGGGTTCTTCGATCGCGGCGCCAGCATCGTGGAGGACAAGCTGGTGGAGGGGCTGCGCACCCGCGAGAGCCCGGAGGAGCGGCGCCACCGCGTCCGCGGCATCCTCCGTATCATCAAGCCCTGCAACCATGTGCTCAGCGTCTCYTTCCCCATCAAGCGCGACAACGGCGAGTGGGAGGTGATCGAGGGCTACCGGGCGCAGCACAGCCAGCACCGCACGCCCTGCAAGGGAGGTGAGACCCGCCGGCTCCTCGGGCCCGCGGAGGGCCGGGCCGCCGTGCCAGTGCCAGTGCCAGTGCCTGTGCCTGTGCCCGGCCGCCCCGCCCCGCCGTGCCCCCCGCCGGCCCCTCCTGCCCGGCCGGCCCTGTCCCGCCGCGCCCGCTGCCCCCCCGGCCGGTGAGGGCAGGCGGCTGCTCCCTGTGCCACCGCGCTATCCGATACCCGAGGGAAGGCAGGCGCAGGGCGGTTCCTCCGCAGCGCTCCAGCGCTCCGCTGTGCCGGCCCTACGGGTGACCCCCGGGCCAGCTCCGGTGCCGGCTGTCACGGCTGCCAGTCTGGCCTTAGGCATGGCGAGGCGATCCCCGCCTAATTTTAACTCCATGTGACTCAGACCTCGATAGTGTTTGTCGGGAAACGTGGGAGCACCACGCTAGAAGTGCCTGCTCTCGAGTCAGGAGCTGGAGCASAGCAGCCACTGTCCCTTTTACACTCAGCCTGCTGTGCTCGCGAAACCCTAATGCTCACGCAGAAAACATCCGTAGAGAAAAATARCAAGTGTGAATAACAAGTTAACTGTGTATCCAGTTACCAATTAGATACATAGGGAGACAAGAGTGATTCTTCTAGAAGAGGCTAGCTCAGCATGGGTGACTCCAACGACATTCCAAGGGACCGAGAGCAGGAATCCCACTGGAGCTGAGCAGAGCTGAGCTCTCCTGGGATCGGCCATGATCTCAGAGGAMTCAAACTCCCTTTTAGTCTGGAATAGATGGCATTTCCTTGGAAAACAAATACAGATGTCCTTCAGCATAACTTACTCAAGAGCTCTGATTTCTGTGGACGGTTAAATACTGGAAACCGTTTCAGGTCTGTGACTCAAACCAGAGCTTCTATAGTCTGTAAACACTTTTTTTTCAGGGTAAACCAGCTTTATGGTAAATAATGATGGTTACAGAAAGCAAGTGATTTCTTGTAAATGAAGTSCTCTAACTTGGAGTATAGAGTAGGAAGGGTGTTCTTAAGTAAATGTATTWGTGACAATCAGCTGAGCTGGTGTATATAAATGACACGAGGATTTCTCTCTGCAGCAAAAATAGTCTGTCCTATTAATGTGATTCCTAGCATTCCAAAATCAAATATGTAGTGAGTGTCCTGTGACATTCTAAATTCTTACCCAAAAGAGGCTAACTCAATTTTTGGTTGTTTACTTGAAGCAAGAATTAGCATCAGACTTAGTTGTAGCTGAAGTTGGGCGTGGCTGAAGCATACTCTCTGTGGAGTTACTGTTCTCTGCTATTGCTATAATTTCTTTTGAAATGCTGATGAATATCACACTGCTGTTGTATCACTGCTTCAGTTAAGTTACTCTTTGCTGCTGCTTAAAAGGAGTCCTTTGCTGTACAACCAGTGTTACTCTTAAGATCCTGCTTGCATAACTAAATACAGTCCATTGGCAAATTAAATAAGATACTATTAAAATATGATAGCTTCTAATATTTCACATTATTATTTCTCAGAAGTGAAGGATATGATGTTTAAACAATAAAACTTTAAAATGCACTGTACATGTGAACAAAACCCACTAATTGGGCGATTGGACACCCTCTGTTCTGATATCTACATTTCTAAATCCTCACCAGAATTTCTTGATTTTCAGTGGCATTTGTTATGCCTGTGTGCACTCACACTGAAGCAAATACTGGAGCACTTATGGAAAACTACAGCTGTTGATTCCAAGACAATTGAAAATGACAGCTAAAGAAAGTAGGAAGTTTYGGTTGTTTGTCCTTTTCTTCTTTCTCTGAATTTAGGGAGGGAATTACAAATGATATTTCCATCCATTCTTCAACATAGAGATCATTAATGGAGTTCACCTTCTAGTGCTCTCTAGGAATTTGCTCGCTATCAGATGACAGATCTGGATTTGCAGTAAATTGCAGTGGGATGCCTGATAAGAGTAGATCAATTGCTTGAAACCTGCTCTGAAAAAGATGTAAGTAGAATATTTCTGCTTGAATAGCAAAGGAGTGGTAAAGAGATTTCTGCATTTGTAGTAGGTTTGATCCACCTGAAATGCACCAACAACTTGAGCTTTTGTCCAAAAGAGATTTTAAAACTAGAATCCTGGTACAGTACACAGGGATAAAAGCATGAAGTCTGACAAAATACAACTCCGAGCTCCATCCATTCATAGGATGAAATGGGGAAACTTGCTGAAGTGAGTGTCCCACTCACACTGTGGACCCCAGAGTACAATGCAAGTAATTTGCACCATCAAGAACCAGCAAGGGGCCATAAGGCCACTTTTTAAAAGAAGGGATGAGTTGGCAAGTGGAAGGCTTGTGAAGACAGTWGGAGGAACACAGCTTCCACATCTTCCACTTATTAGCAATTGCATGTTAACTTCTGTATACCTTTTTGTTTATAAGGGCATTTACACATTTAACCATGAACTAATGAAGGATTTATACTGTCAATCAGATTTTAAAATCTTGATGTAAATGCCCTAAAAACTTGGAGGCAGCTGAATTACTCAAGGAAAAATAGTCTAAATAAACATTTACATGATATGCACTTTAGCAGCTTCTTATTTCTATCAAATGTTTACAGTCAACAGTATTACATTTAGATGACATTGCTTTTGTCAGAGATATCTTCAATTACTTTGCTTGCTCATTCTCTTCTAGAGTGAAACCTCAATCCCTGCTTAGTGGTCCAGCCCAAATCTGGAAAGTGCCAAATTTCTAAATGCAAGGTTTATAAGGGTCACATGTGCATGTAGATGATACCTGCTGGTAGAAACCAGCAGCTCCTTGACTAGTAGTCCTTTTGTACCTCCTCTATGCTGCCTTCTCTTCCCTGCAAAGCAGAAATACCTCAGCAGAGTGAATGCCATGAGAGGACTGCTTTGAAAATGCAGGTCCTGAGTGGATGGATGATTGTGGCCTGATACAGCCGTACTAAGGCAAATTCAAGACCAGTCTTACATTTTTTGCACAGGCAAACTTCTACACCTTGGTKGGAAGCTTGACTGTCATATTCCAATTTAAGAAGTACATTGCTCCTAAATGCCCTAATTCCAACAATCAAAAGCACTGTTAATAAAAATAGGTTATTTAATGGCTTATCCTATTTCTTCTCTGCCCCCAAAGCACGTGTAAGAACACAAGTCAGCTTTGTTGTGCTTGCCATAGCTGTCACTACACTGTAGTACAGGTGATTCTTCATTGGGTCAAGGGAAGTGCTTTTCTGGATAAGAAGCCTGAGATACATGCTTTCTTTTCAGTTAACAACTTTTGGGGATTTTCCATCTTACTGAGAGAACCCAGAAAAAATATTTCTTGTTGAATCTTGTGGTGCTTACCTGTTTGTTGTAGAAGTTAATACTGAATTCTGCTTTGGGGATTGCAAACGTTTGCAAGTTGAGAAGGTGCTGATTCTTTTTCTTATGTGTGCTTCTCTTCTGTGCCTTAGGAATCTTTACAGAACAATCATGATTATCCCCATTTAAGTGGTAGGTCTTGTAGTATGTCCAGCGTGCAAATCCAGGTTTTGAGGACTCTTATTTTCTGCAATGTGGGTGTTTGCTAGTAAGGAAAAATCAGATGCTTCCTCATCCTATTGAGAATATGGAATAAGCTGGTGGTTTTGGGTGTTGGAACTCAGGCTGCCAATGCTCCAAATGTAGTATTTGTGCAACTGGACTGGTGCTGCCTTGTGGCTGAAGCARTGCTGTGGGTCACATCACTTTTTCCTTTGCTGATGTGGTGGCTTGCGTGCCAGTGGCCAGCACTAACAGGAAACCACAGCTGCTCTTGTTCACTGCACTGACAGCTGCCTGAAGAAGTAAAAAAAAACCAAACTGGGTGCAGGAAATGAGATGTCTGAATAGACATGACTTTGTTGGAAAGTACTCTGGCAGTTCCTACTTAAAATAGTAAGTCATTCTAAATAATTTCATTAGGTTCTATGGAAGGTGTAGAACTGGTTAAGCTGCTTTTTATGTGGTTGCTGAAGGCTATTTATCATTAATTGGTCAGTTTCAGAAAATAAACTTACTGCATTCTTACCTGCTTAATAGTATGGAAGTGATTCCATGTTTGTTAGRCAGCATTTACTGTGGGAAGAAAACTTTAAGTGGTTTTAAAACTTTTAAAAGCCTTTTCATGCTAACCAACTGTCCAGCAGGTCTGTTATAAGTGAAACCAAATGAGTCAGACCTGAAGACAGCCTAACTTTTGTTTGTCCTCACCCAGATTGCTGTAACCAAGTCTCAGCTGCTTCCTCAGTTCAGAAAGGCTTTAAAATCSTCTTTAGTTCCAGACTGGATTTAACTTTCATTTACATAAGAATTCTGAAAAGCTTTGTCATACATTACTTCAAAGTTCACTCTTTTATGTRAAGACAAATGAGTCTTGCTTTATTTGTTCGGTTGACTTGGAGGTGAATGAATSTGATTTCCTGTGTGGTGCTGCCTTGGCTGGTTAGTGGAGGGAGCTATTTTGCACCACAAAACTTTTCTGTCTTCTGGTCTTGGCTGCTTTTATTCTGCCTATCAGGATTTATCCTTCTCACTTGGCTCATGGGTTCATATTAATGAGTTTCTTGCTGCATAAGGTGACTTTTATTCGTGCWGTTCTCCAAACTGCAGTGGTCCAAGGTTGTCACTGATCTCAGTGCCCAGTCACCTCTTTTTTATAACAATRTACATATGTGATGATGGTAACCTTACTTGCAAAAGAAAAACCTGTACATGCAGGAGTTGAACCGGGACAGCCCCATGTGCTGTCTCAACATTATTTAGGCCTTTTCTCAGAGGGGTCAGAAAGGAGCAGTACTATAAGAGCTGTTTATCTTGGGGTTGAATTGGTGACTTTGCTTTAAGTCATTCCTAGGTGAATGTTAAGAGGTTTTGTCTTTGGCCTGGGAGTCTGTCAGAATAAGGGGTGGAAATATGCCCTATGGAGCATGCAACAGATGGAACTATAACATGGACCATCTGTAACCTGAAATAAACCTTGGAAACTGATCTAACTCCAAAGGAGTGTGAGAGTTTTATGGGGGAAGAAAAAGGTAATTAGCCWAATTGTGATAACACTTGCAGTGTTATAGCTAMAGCTTATACAACTGCCTTATTTTCRTAGAATCATTAAGACTGGAAAAGGCCTCTAAGATTGAGTCCAACCTTTGAGCAATTTTCATAGGTTTCTGTTCTCTTACCATAGCTTATCTAACTTTACAATTTTAGTGCAACAGTGGATATACATTTTAATTGCAAATTAAAAAAAAAAAAAAAGAAAGGAATGGGTGTCCTGTCTTTTACTGTCCTTTATTAAACTAGTTGCAATATGAACCATTTCAGGTTTTTGTTTTTACCTTTGATACTCGTGTAGGAGGCTATGCCTTGCTCTTCTGGCTAGAAGTCTTTTGTCTCAGCTTTTTCATATAATCAGCTCATATCACTGGTGCGGTAGCCAGCTTTGTCCTTGATCTTAAATAGTTGTTTTCCCTTGCTACTGTTGGCTCCTTGTCTATTTATAGAGAGATCATACCTCTCTCAGCATTGGGCTTTCTGGATAAACACGTGTTGGGRGGCGGTGAGGAGAGGAATATCCTGTGTGATAGTCTCCCTCCTGTTCTTTGGATGATCAAAGCAAGCACTTTTTTGTTGCATGAATTGCAACAGCTCCATCTTGTYAGGAATCAGACTCTTAGGAAGAGTATGGAATTTGCCTGCTTCATGTCAGCACTCTGGTGGCTTATTGTGTTTTGGCTCCTATGGCATTTGGACCAGCCAGGGCCAACTTGTGTGTTATTTTCACCCTGTGGGCACACACAGACCCCTGCACGTAGTGATAATATCTGTGTGGAAGCAGTTTACTGCATCTCCCTGTTTCAGRCCTTGTTGCTGCAGTGTTCAGTGCATTTAATGAGTGAATTAATCCTTTAGGTGGGGCTGAGGTGATTCTATAAGTGAGAGACTTTACTTCATAGCTGTGTTCTAAGTGCATAAATTTGGGTGATRTGTGCTTGCTTGGTAGTGTACCAAATTTTTGCCATATTCACATGTAAAAGATGAAGTCTTATCAATGCACCATAGGTAATTTTTGAATAGAGAATATTCTCAGCTTTTCTCAGCATAGATTAAAATAAACATCTTTGTTTAAGCATATTTCAAGTGCAGCTTATTAAAAACATAAAGTAAGTGGTAAACTGAATTATTCTGTCCAAATACCTTACGGTCATTTTATACATTCTGGTGCTTAAAGCATAATGGTGGGACGTCTCTGTAGTAGGGRAATTTGTCTTTCCTGCCCCAACTTTATAACTGGCTAGTGCTGTGTTGGAAGAGATAAATATTTTTATCTTCTCTCTTGGCAGTTAGTGAATTGAATTTAGGAATTAGTAGTTCTTGTTGCTGATTGGTGTAACAGTGTTCTTGTTTTCCAGTRCTGAATTACTCATCTTGCTTTGTTAGGTTTATCTGGAATTTCTTTGTCTTCAATATTTACAAATTGGTCACTGTGCTGTTTACCACACTTTCCAAATGCTTCAATAAAGCTCAGTAGTTTCCTCCTAGGGAAGGCTGGCTTGTTTTTCTGAATCTAGAAAAATGTACRTGTTCTGAAAGAGTCTAAGAATTGCTTGGAAGATCTGTCCCTACTGAATTAGGTGTCMGTGATTACTTAGAGTTTGATAGTARTCCAGTCACAATCRCACTTGTTTRCTTACTAAACSTGAAAATATTATACATAATACARAGTTAAAACAYTRGGGACTAAGGCACTGCAATGAGTGCTGGGACTGATTGATGGATTTTGCAGAATCCAAAGGTGAGCATMAATACTGAAGCTCCTTTCAGACTGTGGATGTAAACTCAAGCCTTTGGACAGGGTCAGGCAAGCTGCTTACCCACAGAGCTACTGCAGAATCCAGTGTTGCCCCCAACTGGGAGATTAACATGCCTGTAGTCAGTCCTAGAAACTTCCAAAGGAGATCCTGCCATCTGTGTTGTAAAGTTGCTGAGTGCTGGGTGGGTAGTGTAGCATAGCTGCTACTCTGGAAAGCTTCTTTTGATGAGCAAGSACTTTGCAAATAGAGGTGAGCAGAACAAATGCACCTTATTAACAGGAATTGTCGTCTGTAAAGGACCCAAATTAGTTCCAAAGTTCACAAGATCACTGCAACCAGAAGAAAAACACCRAAGTCAAAGCAGGACAAAACCCTTGGTTAGATATTAATAATTTAGGATGAGMTGCAAATGTGTTCCAGGTTCTGGGGAACTTAAAAGACTTACTAAGATTTAGTGCAGGAAGAGTAGTTTACTAAGTGTTTTGCTCTGAGCTGTTCCTATGACAACTTTAGTTTTTGAGACTTTGAATACCTCATGCTCATTAGTGGTGAGGGCATATGTAGGTACTACCATTTAGGATTGCTGCACTAGAAGCTCAGAAAATAGTGACACTAAGTTCCCTGAATAGATTTGTAGGCGTACTAGAGAGGCAGTAGTCATCCTTGAAAAGTTGGTGGTTCTGTACACCGTATTTTCCAAGGAAGCATAATAAACATACTGAGCATCACAGAACATACTGAAATCTGTACARTGTAAAATTTAGTTGGATGTATAACCAGTTTTCTTGGAAATCAAGGTCTTTATTATGTGCATGTTAGCAGACTCCTTGCTACAAATCTGCTGATAACTGGCTGCTGTTATTATAGAAACCAAAGTAGCCTTGCTGATAATTATTACTTGGATGTAATTTTAAAAACACCATGTTTCCAGTGATTTCTACCTCCATTTGTAAAGTGAAAATTAGTCTGTAGCATCTATCTTAAGAAGCTACACTTAAATCATGAGCAAATGATTATTGGGTTCAGTGCAGGAGGTAACTCAGTGAAGTGTATCTCCAAAATACAGATTGTAAAACAATCTGTARGCAGCTTCAAAAGCATAGACAATGTATTGTGATGATAAAGCCTTCTCTTATAATGACCAATAAAAAAAATCAAATTAAAACATTTCCTCATCTAGAAGCTTTTGTGCATAGAAAAACAAAGTCTCTCTTAGCATACTGTTTAACTTCTTGGGGTGTGGCAAGGAAAGAGAATTYTCAACTAGAGCAGGAATTCATATGTTTTCCTATGAAAAGTATTTTCCATGGCAGTGAGTCATACTGTAACTTGAGGCTTTCTTCAAACTCTTTTTTTTATAGCTAGTTTGCTGTAAAAGGCACAAGTTTCCAGAAACTTACTGCATGGGACTTGCCAGGGTTTAAAAAAATTATAATCTTGCTGCGTAACAGTAACTTTCATTTGCTTTTATGTAGTAAGAACCTTTAAAAAAAGCCAAAAAAACAAACTCAGTATTTTATCTGTGTATATGATCCATTTTTAGACTCAGGCTATTGAATGCATAGTAACACTGCCAAAAGAGTCATACAAATGCGTGGAAATACTCCTGCCAAATTAGGAAGCTGTCAAACTAAATTTCAATGATGTCCAAATAGAATAGAAATTAAGTAAGTCTTTTATCTTTGTGCATCCGCTTGCAGATGGAATGTACAGCATTCTCTGATGCCTGCTTCTCATCAGTCTTAACAGCTTAGCACGAATAACTTCCCTGTCAAGAGGTGGCCCTCCTGTAGAGTAATTACAATTCCTGGAAAACTGTAACTGACTGAATTGTGAAAAGGATTGAAATGTTAGCGCATCTTAAATGATCTGTGCCTCCTGCCAGAGAAGGAAAAATWCATCACACCCATCAGAGCACCTGGGATCACACCCTGAACTTGCCTGACACTGTAATAAAAGATTTTACCACATAAACTAGGGAAGAGTGACTGGTAAAGTCAGCACAARTAATCAAAACTTACTTGTCTTCCACTTACGAAGATAAAGCCAGAAGTCAAGCCATTTTCATTACTTGAACTGTTTAAAATCCTGGAAAAGAAGTTAAACCTTATTCAGAAATATGAAGYTGTCCAGAAAAGAGCAGTTTCAGCCTCAAGTCTAAAGTTTTCCTGTTCTGGTACATGTACATGGCTGGCAAATCGGCAGCTCGAGTGAAGGCCTGGGAGTACTTTGTTAGTCTTAGGGCTTTTTCCATATTTACCTTGATATGAAAGTTTAATATTTATTTCATCAAAGTTTGTAGCAATCCTTAACTGTAATACAAGGAACCAGAGAACTGATTTTACATGTACTAGCACTTCTAGTTAAAGTGCTGCTTGTTTACCTCTTCAGATCCTATCTTCCATATGATTTGCAGAAGAGGTTTCCCTCTCATTTTGTATTTTCCTTCTCTCTTCAAACTATACAAGGTAACTATCCCTAAGTATTTAGTCTTCTTGCTGCTTTTCATATATCAATAAACAACATTTTGTGTGCCTGCAGGAGTACATTTATAGCAGAACTGCTTTGTATACACAACTTGGAAGTTTAAATAAGTATATGGGTTGAATAAATACACAGTGATCTAGTTCAGCTGGAGGTGGAGGGGCAGAGTTCATTTCTGGCCGACATAGACTGTAACTCCAAACTTGGCTGGCTTGAGCAGTTCTCRGATGAGACCTGTCCCCAGAATACCTGCTCAACCAAGAGGGAATGATTTCCCCAGGAAGGACAGTCAGTGCCGTAGGTAGTGTTTGTTCTTGCTCAGAGCTGGACAGAAGGATAACTGTTCTTCTGAWGGATCAGAGTAAGACATGTTAAAAAAAACCAAAACACATTTATGTTCTAACTTTGACTGGTCTTTTAGGCTCTGATAGGTTCCACTTAAATTTTGAATATTACTTCCCATGAGAAGGTTATTGAAAGCTCAGACATTATCTCCTTGCAGCTACCTAAGTCAGAAATKACTTAGTTTGCTTTTGGAGACCACCCTTCCCCCATATACACAATAAATTTAAATTCTGTTCTGCAGAGGCATGGTGCTTTCTTTTACTGATTGAACTCACATAAGAAAGCAGCACTTGGCCCTCAGCTTTATTTGAGCAGCACTTAGTTCCTTTGAAACTGGGATTGTTTCCAGAGCATTCAGGAATGGCTTTCATAGCAGCACAGTGCTTTAGTTTGGATAATGTATGCTGGCCTTTTTTCACTCCTGAGAACCTGAATATGGTCTTCTCTTTAYATAATAGGAAATTTGTGGTGCCATGTTCTGGCATCTAAAGGACACTCTGTGCCTGCTACAAACCACCGTGCAGTTTGGCACAACCTACAGCCAAGGATTTTGGGGAGTAGAGATGGGAGTAATAAATTATTCATGGCTCTGTTGTGTGCTTAGTTTATGTGGGAGAAGCTTGGATAGAAGCAAACATACAGCCATAGGACTTTTTGGCTGTGGCACAGGTTGCTTAAACATCATGTTTGGGCTTCTCTAGTTCTGTATATGTGCCCTTTCAGTTGGGGTAAATATTTTTTACTCTGCAACAGAGAAAAATACATGRATCTTAACTTTGATTTCAATTAATTTATTGGATTTTTCAATTTTTCAGAAGACTGGTAGAAGTCAGGCAGGTGAAAGATTTCCTTACCTTTGTGTAATCATTATTTTACTCAGTTCTGAACTGCCTTTAATGCTGGGCTCGCCCATTGTGCATCTGTGCTGCTGTCAGGACACAACAAATGGAATTTGCATTTGTTCCACACACTTGCAGTCCTGCTGAGTGACTTGGAGCAGGGAATGCAGGTGTGGGCTGGCATCTATATGGGTTTAGGATGGGTGGCCTGTGTCACACAGGCTTGCTAGCCTAGAACTATTCCCTCAAAATATTTTCAAAAAATTTGAACTAGCAGAGTGGTTTGCTGCTTTTTGTTTTGTGGCTGTGCCTGGCAGCCAGGGCCTTGAAGCCAAGGCTTATAACTTAACAGGAGCTTGGATTGCTCTATCAAAAAGACCTTGATTGTAACCTGTACTGATAAGTTCTGTTTAGGAACAAAGTTCATCTTGTATATACAATGAATGAAGTCCAAAGCTAAAGATCTTGTGGAATGGTGGACAGCTTTATCAGCCTCTTGAAAACTCTGCTCTTAGTTACCTGTCAGCTTGATTCATCTTCCTCACAAGGAMTATTCACTTTTTTCCCCAAGGCTTAGTGGCGCTGTTAAGCTACTTAATAGAAAATTACTAAAGTCTTGAATTYCTGCATAATTTCTGCATRAAAKGTAGATATTTAAGTMRGGGAACAGGACTTGTTCTTTACATCTTAAAGCAAGTAARTTGATAARTTACATACTTGCATGTTACAGATTAYTGGTGTAGAATTAAACTTCCYAAYTTGTAAATACTTAYRARGTTATTTAGTGAATTTCTGTTTTTTCTTTTGCAGGTATTCGTTATAGTACAGATGTTAGTGTGGATGAAGTGAAAGCCTTAGCATCTCTCATGACGTACAAATGTGCTGTGGTTGGTAAGTGTTATTTTTCAAGCAAGATTTCAATCTTCAATTTTAATCAGTACTGATGTAATTACATTAAAAAACAAACATGTAAAGGTTTAAAATGAATTTCAAACACTAATCTCCAACTTAAATCTGTAGCAAGATGGGAAAAATCTATAGTGACAGAAATAATATTACATATTCCCTCTGGTGTAACTGAAAATGCTTAAATGAGGTTGCATTTTCATTTGAAAAGTCCAAATTCTGCTGACTATCCTCTCCCATAAAAAGTACTGCATCTTGAACTTAAATTCAAGTGTGACAAACTTGGATTAGTAGGGGACTAATTTTAGGGGGAACAGATGGAGGCTGTAAAGGATTCAGGCAGGGGAGCTGTGGAGAGAGAAGGATAAACTTCCGTTATGCGTTATAAAGAAGTATAATTTGTACACAGCTACTAAGTAGTAGAGGAGTTAGGAGAGAATCTGCACATTATGTGTAGGAAAAGAAAATACTTTCCTAATGTCTATRGAGATGCTTAGGACTCCAAAGTGACATTTTTAAGCTAAACCAGTAAAATATAAATGGTAAAACTTATAATTTSTACAAGTGTCAAGGACAAGAGATATTTAAGCATAGGAATTTTAAATAATGGACTTTTGAGTTTTTAAGAAAATTTTCAAAGTGCCTGGAAAGATCTCCCATTTTTATAAGAGTACGTAGATCAGATTATAGCTTGCACTTAAGAAGCCATAAATGCAGCAAAACCAAAATCACTGCTAAAATCAAAGATATAATTACTCCCACATATTTCTCATGTGTTCTGCCTTTATTGTTGAAAAAGTAAAATTATTTTCCTTTGCATTCTTGTAGATGTGCCATTTGGTGGGGCAAAGGCTGGTGTCAAGATCAATCCCAAGAACTACACAGTAAGCCTAATCGTAGATAAAAATTCGTTTATCTGCAATACTGAAGCCAGCCAGTTAAAAAAGCTCTTCTATGGGCATTACTGACCACTTAAAACCTCCTGCCACTTCTGCCTGTGTAAAGGCTGAATGTAGCCTGTGCATGCCATAGGTAGGAAAAGAATTTTTTAAAGGTCTGTGTTTCAGAGATGGAATACTTCAATTTTTTTTTTCTGAAAATCAGGAGACTACAAATAATTTAGAACCTGAAATTTTTCTTAAGTTGATACTGTTAATAAAAGCTTAAATTAAGTTACTCATAGAAAAAAAAGTTAATGTTTTTGTTTATTTTGACTAATAGTTTTATGCTCCATTAAACCATTCTGTGCAGTGTTCCAGTGTGAATAATAACTAACTTGCCTTTCAAAAGGTTTACTGCAGGCTTGCCTTCTTGCCCTAATTAAAACGACTTGTACAGAGAGGAATACTAGAATAYATAACAGATATTCTAAGCTCAAAGCTCTGTAAGGGTTTTGTGTGAAGTTGTTTGGCTRTGTTGATTACACAACTGGCAGGGCCAGCTCCTGCTGTTGCTGGTTGTAAATCGTTCACACAGGATATCAGATTTGTTTGCTGGAAATCTCTGCTGTGGGCACAGGTGGTTCTTCCTGTGCCACCCTCCCCACTTGTCACGGATCAGAATGTACAGAAAGAAAGCTGAATGTTTCTTGTGCTGCCTGAATACCAACGGTCTGCTAGGGAGTGGCATAGAAATTATGTAAATTATGAATCATCCTTTCTTCTCAAAGAAAAGGGCGTTTGATTRTGCTTGGGCTAAGTTCTAGCAAATATTCATAAACACTAATGATTTCTTCTGAAATTTATTGCATTTTCTCTMTAGGACAATGAATTGGAAAAGATCACAAGAAGGTTTACCATGGAGCTGGCAAAAAAGGGCTTTATTGGTATGTTGGGCAGCTTTACTATTCAAATTTYGGAATCTCATGTATTATGTATTATGCATTTGCAGTGTCCATTAGATAATACCCTTAAATAACAGTATTTCTGAGAACTGTAAACAATTTGGGTACAGAACTTTCAGCAAAGARCCACAAAGAATTGAGTCATTGCATCTTAATAAATTCTGAAGAGAGCTGTCTTTTAACTTTTTTGGTGGCTTTTATGCTATGAGAAGCCACAAAAGCTGAGGTCATGGTATCCAGAATGAATCACATTTCTCTCAAGAGGTAGATTATAAAATTKTGGCCGTATTGTTGCAGGTTTAATCTCTAATAGCAAAGTCTTCACTGTTACCATTTCCTGTAGTCTCAGTGGAGGCTTTTGGCAGATATCTGAGGAAAGAGAGGAAGGAAATAGAAGATCCACCCCTGCAAAAGTTGATGGCTTCACCCAGGGCAACCAGAGGCTGCAAGGAAAGCATAGGCAAGAGCACAGGAGCCTGTTGTAATAGAACCTCAGCTTCTGTAAWGTTGTTAGGGGCTTCATTCAGACTCAACCCTGAGTTGTTCTGGGAGCTTTGCTGTTTGGATATCTCCTCTGCAGAAAGCTGAATTTTGCCAGCTTGACTTTAAATTAAAGGGATTAGCTTCACCCAGAGAAAGTTCTTATTCAAATGAATAATGAGGCATGTAACTGGTTAAATGTCATGTATTCCTGGTATCTGACTGCCGTGGGAATGTCTGTCCTTTTATCTGCATTTTCTTGCTCTTCAGYTAGAGTGTTTGTCATCTGCTTTTCCAGCTAGAGTATTTATTATCTAAATTAAGCTTCCTTATAAACACACTTACTGATGTTACATGTAGTTAGAGTTATACTACGCACAATGCCAGCTGTAGTGATAGTTCAGTGAAAATTAAAATGGTTTGATAAAATTATCTTCTTTTTGTGGCTCTATGGTTGGTGCTACACAACTTTAACAAACCTTTTGAAAATACTTAGAAAAAATAGTTGGGCAGAATTGCATTTAAAATCCTGATTAACAAGTCTCTATAATCTTAAATAGTCTGGGGAAATACTATTGGTAGCTGTCTACAACAAACAGAATTTCTTTTTATTTCAACAGAGTTGTGAAACTTTTTTTAAAGGTTTATTATATCAAGAAAGAGAAAAGAAACATTCTTGAAGTAAACAGTAAAATCAAATGCATGTGCTACAGTGCAATGACTAGGAACAGCCTATCTTCCATTTTTAAACACACCAGGAGCAGGAAAGAAATTCTTATTCAGAGGAACCCAATCAATATGACAATATATAGAAATCATGCCATGATAGCRCCCTCCCTGTCACAGCTGTAATTGTCACAAAAGAATAAAGCTTTTGATGCACTATCTTGCTCTGAAGTTTTATTGACAAACTGGCCTTCATCTTTTATCAAATTGCTTATGTGAAGGTTGCAGGTTTTGACAATATTGTAAAAAGGTCTGATCCAGCATCTAAAACTGCATTGAATCCAGAAGAATATGTTGCTTGAATAATAAACTAAGGATTAAAAAGAAAAACAGTTCTTCTCTGCCAAAACCTGCACAGTTCCCAAGGGAATAATGATTGAAAATAACTGTTCATGTTTGATCCTTAAGATTTGTTCTCTCTGTTGCAAACAGGACCTGGTGTGGATGTGCCTGCTCCTGATATGAGCACGGGGGAGAGGGAGATGTCCTGGATTGCTGACACCTATGCCAGTACCATAGGACACTATGTAAGTCTGCAGCAGAGCTTTCAAGCACAAAAGCTGCTTAATCCTATCAATTCATTTACTTACTGAGTCTAAAAATATTCTTGCAAACTGTGACAACTTCAGTGGTGAGGATTTTAGGGTACAGTAAAGGTAAAACAGCTTTAAGAATAATTTTTACACTAACTTTAAAAGAAGTTTGTCTGATACAACACTGATTGCAACTGTTCAACAAAAAGAATTTTCCTCTGTTTTTCATTGGTACTATAATTACTAATATAAAGTTGTTAACTGGCAACTGAACTTACAAGTTTTATTTAATAAATGCACATGTTTTTGTGCATTGAAATTAAGTTCACACTATTGTGTGTATATATATATATATATATATATATATATATATATACTTTGTACAAGTTTTAAGTTTCTCTGCAGTTTCCTAGAAGTAACAAGTATTCAGCAAATTCTCCAAAATGAAAAGCAAAAGGACACTGACAGTTTATAGCCCAGGGGACAATAAAAAATTTTAAAAGCTAAAGTTTTTAAACATTAATTTTTAAYGCTAGCCCTTAGTTTGGCCTTTGTCCTTATGCTGGTGGGGTTATTTGTCCYTGACAGTTAACCAAACACTTCTGTTGTATACTATAGACAGGTCAGTTGAAAGAAAAATGTATTGTGGACAATTTGTTGGTAGCTGTGTGTTAACATGTTAATCTATTGCATGTTTGCCTACCCCAGCTCCTTCTGAAATGAAAAGACCCTTTCTTTGTGCTTTGTGCAGTGCCTTCCAGCAGCTCTCCTGAAACCCAGCAGGGTGTACAAGTCCTGTAGTAGGGCATTAGAGGCACCCAGCACATGCCTCTGCCTGGCATCTCTGCTCAAGGCGTGCCTGGCTGTCCTCACACAGTCTCCTAGAACAAGGCTGGTCTGAGGCCCTGAGCAACAGGAGATGGAGTGAGTGGCACAGGTTATTCTAAATCTGAAATATGGTCTAAGATACCTTACAGAAGGAAAAAAGGAATCAGCTGTGGCATGCTGATGAGTTGAGTTAAATCACTTTTACACAGAGCTCTCTGTTAGGGATATTACTGTAAAACATAACTTAATTTTTGCTATTCGTATATGTAAATATTTTAATTAAAACCTGAAATCTGATAAAAAGCCAAAATTATGACTTCAGAAGGACTTGAAGRTGCAGAGTGACAGCTAGTTCCCTTAGCTGGAACTTAAAATTCCAACTTAGAACAAAACTGGTGCCTCAAAGCATTGTGAGTTTTAACACTTAACTCATTGCACTGAAATGGGTATTTCACTGTGATGCAGCAGCATTGTATTATTAAGAYTGTCAAGAAGGATCACAGCAAGTGACCTGCTTTATGATTTGCTGTATTGAAGAGTTCTCATACACTTTTATACAAAACTCCCATTTCTTTAAAAAATAAACCAAGCCCTGATAGAATTTTCAAATGGCTGAATTTCTTACTCTTTCCACTTGAGAATCTCACCTAGTCCTATACATACTCATGATTCAATGACAAAAGAAAACAAAATAACTACTGAGGATTCAAATTTTAATTACACTACAGCAGCTGCTTTTTAGATTTTCTTTTGTGGCAGTATCTTACTGAAAAATAAAAAAAAGACATGAGAGGATTCAGGAACATTTTTCTGAAAAGTTAATTTAAAAAATGGAAATAGGGGGGAGTGGAAATGTTAGTTCACTTAATTTTTTGCTTGTTTGTACAGTCAAGAGAGAGTACAAGCCACAGTGGAATTTCAGAGCTGTTGTGGAGAATAACCAGGTATGGAGAAGGAAAGTGAGAATTTTGACAAAGCTGTAAAAAGGGGAATTATCCATCATATCCAGCTTGTAGAGGAAGATGTTTCAGGTGTTTCTGGTTGGGACACCAAGTGCAAAAATAAAGCTGATTAAGGAATACTAAAAAGATAAAAGTGCCCATGGGGRAAGAAGGGAAGGGAACTTAGAGCAGAAAATGAGCAATGAACAAGTGCAACAAGCCATAATTCCAAACACAGATGGAAGCTGTGCAAGGGACTAAGTTCAGTAGAGTGGAAAGATAACTCTTCAGTGAGAGGGACCTGTCTGAGAAATCTACAGGCCTGATGGGTCTGTGCTTGCACACAGTGCACACAGCTGTGTCCAGGGTGTTTCAAGTGGRAAGGATAAATCAAATAATAGATATAAACAGATAAGGGAAGTTTGCTCAAAACCTACCATACAGAGCCAGGAAGCTGGAGAGACACGGAGAACGTGATTGCAGGGTGGAAAGGGGTTAAGAATGGAGCAGCAGTTAGTGCCTGAACATCACCAACTAAGCTCATAAGCTACCAGTGCTGATACAGAAATCTTTGATGCTAGCTATAAGCCATTTTTCAAGGTTCTCATTAAGAGCCATGCTCCTTGGTTTTGACCCAAGATGTGCTAAAAAWTTTTGTTTATTGACTTGAAACCAAAGATTTTAGGACTTTGACGTCAGCTGTAGTTTATATATGTGACTTTAAGAAGACCTGGATCTGCCCTCACTTCATGGTCTGTTTTCTTGCCAAACCATGCAAGTTGTTAATAACTACCATGTTAACTGTTCCAGAAAATCCATCTGAAGTTGCTGGATCACTGAATTATATATGGCTAAAGTTTTCTATTAAATTAATCCTTTCCGCTCTTCCGTACTTTCTGACACAGTCAACTGATTTTGGGTACACAGGAAGAGACTTCAATAAATACGTTCTTACATATGGTGGGAGGCTGTATTTCTTCAAGTATTTATAAAACATATTTACTCTTTTGTGAATGCATGAAGCCCAAAGCATAATTTAACACTATATAGCAGAATAAAAACCTAAAGGTCTGTCAAAACATCAGGCCAAAGTCATTCCAGCCAAACACCCCTGCCARTCTTGGTTACAGTTGATATGCCACCAGAGGGAGCATACAGCTAATGGAGAGCAGCAAGCTCTCCTATTTTGGGACACTGAATATGGAATTCTGTAGCAAGCTCAGCATCACTTTTATTGTTCTTAAAGAGGGTTATAAGTTAACTCACAGTCGTTTTAAAGCAGTAAATAGTTTTAGGTTTCACTGTGGCTCTAGTCTCCTCCAGCCATTCTGCCTCCACTTATTTTTGTCTGCTCCTTTCCTTCCTCTCACCAAGCACCCTGCACTCACCACAGGCATACAAATGCATTTGGCACGAGGGATGGAGCAGAGGGAGCCTCCCAGTGAATGTGTGGCTGGTGGAATGGAAACCCATCCGGCTGCTGGCAGACTCATTTCASTGGATTCTCTTTCATCCCTGCTCTTTCACTTGTGTTGGAAGCCAAGCCACCGTGTGACTGCTCCCAGGGTGTGGGAGTATGGGAACCCCTGGTGACACAAGAGGGAGGTCCAATGTCTAGCTTGGAAGAATTTTATTCAAGTTTTTGATTTCAATTGGAAAAACTAGCTATGGTTTTAAATAGCTATTTTATCTTGGCTAACTATCTGGCGTATGGAAAGCTTAATTTTATTGCCACCAAATTAAGAATAGGCTTGATTGTAAATACTGCTTTTCTGAATAAAAGTAAATACTAAGCCAACTTTTTCCACATGACCTTCAAACTGCAGATTTTCCTGAGACAGAGCATCCCTGTATTCTGACTAATACCTTGTTTTGTCATTGCAAAAGAACTGAATTTGTTATAAAGGAACACTAAATGCTGTTCAAAGATGATTAAAAACCTTTTAAAGGATATGTCTGAGCCCTTAAAAAATTAGGACATCAAATTAAATTAAATTAAAGACATCAAAAGTAATGATGTAAAGAAATTGTGGCTGTACATAGGAGCTGACTTTGAGAAACTTTCCTCAGAGCTTTTTGATTTGTCTGCTTGTGGGTGTCACCATGATACACAGACTGAAGCTAACATAARCAGTTAGAGACAACACAAAACGACAGACCATATCCACTACTGCATTACACAACTTTCCTGACAGAGTATTCTGAGGTGTTCACACAAAGTGAGGAAGGAAATCATCTTTACAAACTAAATGCATTTAAACTATAACATGTTCTGAATCTTATAATTTCCGTTTTCCCTTATTTCCCAAACTCCTTGTTCTAGCTCTTTTTTGGTTAATGAATTTCTTGTCTCACAAGTCCTTTGCTGTTTCACAGGATATTAATGCACATGCGTGTGTAACTGGTAAGCCCATCAGCCAGGGCGGGATCCATGGACGTATATCTGCAACTGGTCGTGGTGTCTTCCATGGAATTGAAAATTTCATCAATGAAGCATCATATATGAGCTTATTAGGAATGACTCCAGGATTTGGAGATAAAACATTTGCTGTTCAGGTAATTTTTTCCCTTGGACCATAGGAAAAAAATGGTAGTAAGCATATTTACAGATATTAGTAGAGCTGTTTTTAAATCTGGCTGTAGCTCTTAAAAGCTGAGGGGACTTTAAAACTTCCAAATTAGCTTTCACTCTCAAACTGTGGCAGCTCTTTTCAAGCAACATAGGTATCCTTTATTTTGGACTGGTTTTCMTAAGCTGAACTTTCAATTGCACTCTACAGGCACAAAGCCAAGCCCCTAGTCTTTGTGATAGTAGACTACAAACACCAGTACTGTTACAGGAGTTCTTTAAACTAAGGCATGGCACACTTTTCAGTGAACTATGACACTGGTTTTACCTACACAAAATTTGTTACTGTGTTTTATGATAAAAAATTTAAGGAAAGAAGGAATTGAGTGTTATGTTCTTGTTCCTTGTTCATTATGAAATGAGCAGTTGGAAAAATAGAAACCAAGACCTTATCCTAAGTTTGTAGGGTTGAATGTACCTTTTTAATGTTCTTAAGAACTTTGAAACAGTTTGATAGTCGGTAGTATGCGTTATCATTCCTAAAATTTCAAAGAAATGAACCTTGTTCAACTTTAAACAGTATGTCAAATGGAGGATTTGAGGAACTGATTTGTTTTGTTGTTTTCAAAAAGTGTTTGTTAGAAATAGCAGAATAATTGTAACCTCCAAATTGTCCTCTAGTTGACCTGTGGGCTGGAACAAACATCTCTGCCCTGCTCAGACCCAGCAGCACACTCGTCTCCCTGCACTTTGGCATTTTCATGCCTGGCAGAGGACAGTGGGCACTTAAGCAAAACTTAGACTGAAAACATGGCCATAAGAATAGCAGAAAATTCTTGCAGAAAAATGAACATGGAGCATTTCAAAGAGACCTGAGGCATGTCAGGCTTGTAACTAAGTTTGCTTCTAATACATAAGCAAAAATCCTGAATAWGTTATACAGGAATTTATTATTCAGCGTTTTTTTCAGCACAGAATTGTACTAAAAACTTTCARCGTCGATCATGTGGCTTTTTGGTCTGCTCTGTGTGTTCTTTTACTTCCAGAACATGAGCATTCTGGAAGTAAAGGAACTTAATGGCCTGGAATTAATTTAGTAGTCATACAAACATCCACTAATCCCTTTAAGGCAGTGCCAGTCATTTAGTATACATACAGAATGTTCCTTTGTTGATAAACATCACATTTTGACACTTGCATAGTAGCATTAACTATTCCTTTCTGTATTTCCAGTATGGAAAACATATCACAGCTGTACATTGCTGGATACAGTGTAAAATTTCTGCACCAAGATAAGAATATAACACATGTAGATTTCTTCCATCGTGCCTGTATACATCATCTAATGCCAAGATGTGCCAATAGATGAAGAATTATTTAAACTGTATAAGCTTTAGCAGTAATCATCGTTTTAGCTGGAGGGTTAACTGCTTTTCCCTTTCTCTTTSCACCTTCAGGGATTCGGTAATGTGGGCTTGCATTCTATGAGATACTTGCATCGTTTTGGTGCAAAATGCATTGCTGTYGGCGAGTTTAATGGTTCTATCTGGAATCCTGATGGCATTGACCCAAAGGAACTAGAAGATTTCAAATTGGTAAGAAATTTAGCTAAGCAGAAAGAATTTCATTTTTGTCAGCTTTGCAAGTACATAGAATGACAGATTACTGTAGACTGGTGTTGTGATATTTAAATCATGCTGCAAACAGTCCTTACAAAATGGTTTAGAAATGTTGGTTCTTCTGACTTTCCTCCTTATCCCTAGAATGAATGCAGGTGGTACCTTTTTTACCCTTTGACTTGACTCTCARAAAAATACCTGCATGTGTCCAGCCTAATTACTTTGTTTTCAGAATTGGAATTCATTATTGTTTTGCCTATCTTATGCCTAAACTAGGAAGGATGTCTTAAAGAACCAGGGCAAGGAGGCTCCTGAAGGATTCCTGACTGAGAATCACGAGCACATTGTCATTTAAGATGTACAAACTGTACTTTTGCTGTTTCTTACATATTGGATGTTTTTGAAGGAATGAATGCCTGCCTGGCAGTGTGACTTGAAAGTGTAGTTAATCATGGAAACTGGATGTGGTCTTTTTATTTCAGTTTCCAAGTGAAGCACACTTGAGGGCACAGTTCAAAGACACTAAAATACAATCTTCTACTTGAAGTTTCTTAGGGGCTTATTCAATGTGTCATCTTTTATATAGGGAGTATTTGAATTTATCACCCTCTTTCTCAAAATAATGAAATTCTACCACTAAACAAAGGCTGTTATTGTAGTACTGAATTTTAAAATGGTACTTTTGAAACAAATGTGATGCAACCTATCCTGGGTGTAGCAGACTAGTGAGTCATTTCAGTTGTTTGAAAACTATTTTGAGAGCTGAGAGGGACTTCTTTTTTTAATATTCCAGAGCCCATATGGTTATCAATGTCTTTGGCCAGAGAGCAGTTATGCTTCAGTCTTGGGAACTTTGACTGTTAATCAAGCTTTGTAGCTTTGTTTWTCATGTCTAATCTAAGTAAGGATAGGAATTATGTGCTGTCTCTGTAGTACTGTCRCTTCTCCCTTTTTTCTCTTTGAAAGTCAGAAGAAGGGAAGGAATTCATATGAGTACCCACACACTAAAAACACCGTGGTTTGTTTTCTTTGCACAGCAACACGGGACAATCATGGGCTTCCCTAAAGCAAAGCCACTTGAGGGCAGTATTCTGGAGACAGACTGTGACATTCTCATCCCTGCTGCCAGCGAGAAGCAGTTGACCAAGGCCAACGCACACAAGGTTAAAGCAAAAGTAAGTCAAAGAGTTCAGATGTAAATGAAAGATAGAGAAGGTCAGGTTTAATATTAATGTTCTATAATCAGCATGAACAACCCCGAATCTATACCTCTGAGTTAGTCTGCTGTGATTTCTTTCAGATTATTGCTGAAGGTGCCAATGGGCCTACAACTCCTGAAGCTGACAAAATCTTCTTGGAGCGGAATATCATGGTTATCCCTGTAAGGTTCTATCATGACTTTTGGTTCTCATTRCAAAAGGAGCATTTTTTGTGAAGAAGAGCAAGACTCTAGTTATTGAGGTCTTTTATTAATAGACATTCATTCTCTAAGAGTGGTTTTTAATAAGTGACATGTAGGAAATGGTGTCAGTGTAGGTGCAGATGGATAATGTTTATTAAAGACCTCACTACAACTGTAAATGACCAAAGATCACGATTATTAGCTGACATTTGCTCAATTAAAAAGTGCACTGARCAAAGGAAGAAGGAAGAGTAAATATTGTGGCCAGTTTGTAGACAAGGTGTATCTAGATGATGCTCTGATACAATTGTATACTGCAGATTGTGTAGAGTATCTGAAGTGATAATTTAAAGGAATAAGAGCTATCCAGTTCTAATGACAATTTTTACACAGAAAAAGAGTGTCCTGCTCTAGTGATCTTGCTAGATAGAATGGCTAATCTTCGGCCTGTACTCMGAGATGGCCAAAGAATGCCCTAATTTTCTTAAACACTTGACTAAAATAGAGGTAGTCAGTCAAGCAACCTGAACTTCATGTGTTCTGAAGTCAAGTCCTGTTTTAAATCAGGAAAAGTAATCCCTGAACTGAAGAAGAGGATAGGTGTTGTCCTGTAAGAGTAGGAACTGTATTGTCTTCTGTACTGTAATTTAAAGCAGTGCCTTGTACATAATACTTCTGCTTGCTTTTGCAGAATATGATACAGCTGTCTTTGTCACACGGTCACAATTCAAAATATTTCCTGTTTCTGTGCAGGATCTTTACCTGAATGCTGGTGGTGTAACAGTATCCTACTTCGAGTGGCTGAAAAACTTGAACCACGTCAGTTACGGCCGTTTGACTTTCAAATATGAAAGAGATTCAAACTACCACTTGCTCAGTAAGTGTTCAATTCTGCTTCCACTGTTTAATTAATTGGACTAGCAATTAAACTAGCAATGGGGGAAATTAATATAGAGCTCTTAAATTTACCACAATTTTCCCCGAACTCTGTCACTGCTGCATACTAAAGAATAGAAAAAGTTTCATAGGTTAACTGACCTTCAACCCTAATAACATGTTAAATGTATACTTTTCAGTTATCTTTTAATTCTTTCCTCAGTTTTGTAAAATAGTAAAGTCAAGCCACTTAAGTGAAGCGTTTGTTACTTCTTAATAAACATCTTTCAGCTGTACACTTTCAGCTGTGGTATTTAAGACTTATTCAAAGTTCACCACTGTTCTGTGCATACAACAATAGAGGATTTCAATACAGGACAATAATATAATAGAGATATGCAGATTTTTCCAGTGCCTGTGGCTCACAGCTCCACTTCTGGTCATTCTGTGCTACCTCTTTTCTGGGAAAGGACATGATGAAGAGAGGAACCTTAACGGAGAAGAATTGGAGAATGTTGCTCCATTTTAAACAATATTCTGTAAAAAACATGAGAGTCTTGAGACGGGGGCTTGACAAAACATATACCCGCATAGTTTTTAATATAACCTTTTCTCATAAATTATTCATTTCAAAGTGTTTCTAAAGTAGTGGAGAGTTATGGCAATTCTCATTTAAATCCCTTTCTTAACTTCACGATTGTGTCATCTCAAATACTGCTTGTTGCTGTTTAGGAATTTCAGATTTTCAAGAATTGAGATGAAATAAATACCAGTGAAAACACCAATGCACTGCTCATGTCTTAAGGGAAAAAAAAGTTCTAAAATTTCACACACAGTTTTTTCTTAGCAATTACTTTATATTCCAAGTATAATAAGAGATAATTGATTGCTTTAACTTCAAGAAATATTTTGTTTAATACTATCTATCAAGTTAGGAAAATTAATCCAGATTACTCCATTAGTTTTATAARGTTAGTGAAGTAAGATCAGTAAATACAGTTCTTGCTCTGTGACTGTACTATAGCAATATTACTACTAATAGTGGAATCATTCACCTATAAATACAGAAAAATCAGTATCTTTCCCTTTTCTTAGAAAACAAAAAATAAGATTACTCCCTTTGGTCCCAGCCACGTTTCATGCCACTGAAAATCCTTGGGGCAGTCCTTTTGCTAGGAAACATATTCCTTTCTTTGTCAGTTACCTTACATCTGCTTTCATTTTTTCTTTCTAGTGTCTGTCCAGGAAAGCTTGGAAAGAAAATTTGGGAAACATGGGGGAACTATTCCAGTTGTGCCTACAGCAGAATTTCAAGACAGGATATCGGTMAGTAGTTGCTGCTGGCTTTTTCCCATTAGGGGAACTGTACTCTGATATTATAACTTCAGTYTAAAATTTTCCATTGTAGCTACCATGGAGCATTTTCCCCAAGCAAAGCATTAGAATGAAATTAGCTTAATGGCCAAACAAATAAAGCAAGCAAATGATTTGAACTGCTTCAGAATAGTGCAAATATTTTCTTTCTTTTTTTTTTTTTTTTTTTTTTACTTCAGCCCATGGAAAAACTCCAATATTGTAAAAAAGCTACAGTTTTAATACAGATACTTTTTGTATTTTGGAGCTTTAGTTGGTATAGTTTGCCTCATTTCCCAAGAAACTTTCCACAAGTTCCCACACCACAGAAGTTTGATGTTTCTGTAACTCCTGAATAAGAGCTGGATGAAAAATTGTAGCTTGTTTCTCTTAAGAGTGAATCAATGGGCAAAGACATGTCAGGTAAAATCCGTTGCTATCTAAAACTAGCACAGCGAGGTGCAGATGGTTCCTAGCACAGCAGAGAGTTCAGGAGTGCCATACTCRTCCAAGGGATACATGGAAACTAAAMGCATCAGTTGGMTGGTTTTTAAAACACAAATTCAGGAGGAGATGGGACAAATGAGGAAGGGAAAGTCCAGTGAGTTGTGAAAAACATTAAACCATKCTTCCTCCAGAAGAAATCAGGGGAATAGCCTGTAAGCTTGGACTACATTCAGGTGATAGCAATAGACAGCCTGATCCAGAATAATGCATTTTCATACATGTTAGGCTATATAAGTAGCATGCATGATGGGTTCTGTGGCTTAAAACAAATGCTGAATTTCTTAAACACAAGCCTTAGAAACTGGCCTAGTACTTTCTACTTCCAGCCCAAATTRGTATTTGAGGGAAAGCAAGTGTTTTGTGGAGCCAGGTGTCAAATTAGTAGTAAATTACAGCAATCAGGATGATGAAACATAGAACCTGTAATGAGTCATCCTAATTCTTCAACTACATATTGTGTATATTTAAATTTTAATAGGAACAAAGTTGTGGAGTTGCTAAGGGCTAATACAATGTGGATTATATGAATTTGGGATCTCTGCCATTCCTAAAACCTGTCTTCAAAATAAGTGCAAGAGGCTTCTGTAGGTTGTTGACTCTTAGGAGCTTTTGTGTTYAATATTTACTGTGTGGTCTGAAGGCTGGAAACACTAATTACTACCTCAGTAGATGATGGTAGCATCTAGAAGCTGGGCCTATAAAAGACTTCAGTGCTTACATCTGAGGTTTCAGAGTAGGATACACCATAACTAGCCCTTCAAGTAACACAATAAAGGCTATTTAGATTCTTCACCAATCATTAGAAGAGAATGAGTAAGCAAACTTCAGTAATTATGGGAATCCARTGTGTCATTGTCYCTAACAYRTGACAAGTACCTTTTTGTGTCTTGGATTAAAACCCTGATTTTATTCCTTGTTGTTGCAGGGTGCATCTGAGAAAGACATTGTACACTCTGGATTGGCCTATACAATGGAACGTTCTGCCCGGGTAAATATTGCATTACCATGTACATGTTCATGAAAGAAAACTCACATAACTTTGGGATGGGTTGTACAGAATTTCTTTGCAATTAAAGGAGTAGATAAAGAGGACATGATTAATGGAAGTCACTTAGAGTATGAATAATTTCTGCTCTGTGCCATCATAGCCAACTTTAACTGGGTATAATAAACATTAGAGATTATTCTAGTCGAGTCTGTAGCAGCTAGAAATTTTTTAATTGTCCTCTTGTACCTAGCTAATCTGGGAAATGTGCATAAGGAGTCCTTCACCATTCGCAGTTTTAGATTAATTCCTTTATGTTGTATGTCTAATTAGCGGGACAAAAGTTACTTGAATCATCTTGTCTCTCTCAGTCTAAGACTGAAAAGGGGTAATATGTGACCTGGGAAAGATACTCTTCCCTATCAGTTCCCAGTTGTAAGGGGAATCAAGAAATTTCAGAATAGATCCTCAAAGGAGCAGAGCTCTGATGCCTATATAGCAGCTGCTTTCACGCCTATATTGGGTCCTGCAGACAGGATTGTGTAGCTCCTATAGAGAAACTTACAGAAATCACATGTAACCTTTTCTGTTGCAGCAAATCATGCGTACTGCCATGACATACAACCTTGGTCTGGACCTGAGAACAGCTGCCTATGTCAATGCAATTGAGAAAGTCTTCAAAGTGTACAATGAGGCTGGTTTGACCTTTACATAAACAGGCCATTACCGCTCCTTGTTGTATCCCACCCCTCTCGCTGTTAATGTACCCTCTTCTTGAGAAAGCTTATCACAAGTTTACATGTAACCACAAAATTTTCTTTTCTTCTGACATTATAGTGGATTCTACTCTCAATTAGTTTCAGTTCCAAACTAGTCTTTTTTACAATAAAAATCGATGGATTAGGAAATTGTATACAAGTATGTATCTGAAGATAACAGTTCATCTGCACTTGTGGGGGCCATTCTGGGTGTTTCGCCTACAAAACAAAATGGTACATTTTATGTGTGGAAGAGTGGTCTTGCCACCTGAGCCACTTCTCAGACTTCAGATCAGATACTGTACTATATGAGCACTTAGCTCATTATTACTTCATGCACTTTTGTTTAATGACATAATTTTGGCTTCAGCACTTTCAGCAAGGCCTTGTATGATCAATGCTGTGGCATTGTCAAAGGAAGAATGGGCCTCCAGCAGGGATTGACTTTGATAGGAGTCTAGTTTTTATTTGTAGTTAAGCTTCAGGCCTGATTCTCTTAAGGCAATATTTTTTTCTTTAACTGTGCTACTGTTACAGAACTGCCTTTTTTCACTTGTTCAAGCTAGTTTGATTATCATCATGACATTTGTAGCGCCGACAGACTAATATTTTTATAAGCTGAAACTATTGAGCAACTCTAGTTATGTTTTTAATCAAGTATCTACATAACTATTCTGACTATAGGTTGTTTCCTTTTTTTTAAGAAAGGGATATTCTGAATTTGGTAAGCAATCATACTTAGGTATTTGGAATTCTTTTTCAGTCTTTTCCTTTCAGAGGCTTTCTGAAAATTAGATACTGCCTCAGTGAACAACTAAAGTGAAATTGAACCCAGAAATCATTGGCCAAACCACAGAGGAGCTAGAATGCTGCTATAAAATTAATCCACTGTCTTAACACACACACAAGCCTTTTTTTTTTTTTGTCATCACGAGGTCTTGAAAGTTTTGAACATAGAGTACAACMAAATGGACCTCAACAAAATATTGGATCAAGCACAGGTTTTGTCCCTTGGAGTCCCCTTGAAGTGCCAGATGTTATTTATGTAATGAATATGAATGTTTTTTTTAAAAAGACAATTAGTCCCTCCCAGAAACTCATGCTTTTTCCTAACTACTTTGTAACTGCATGACATAACCTGGAGAGAGAGCAGTTATTAAAAAAAAGTTGACCTTTCCAAACCTACTATGCTGGTGTATTACTGTTTTCTATTCCATGCGACAGCTTTCTGTAGATACAATCAATCTGCAAATCTTCACAGCACACTTATCTATTCATAACATGACCACTATTAAGGTACTGTCCCTGAATTATCTTTAGGGGCTCACTAATACAGATCTTTGTCTCTCAAACTTGCCTATCAGCAAGATTTTTTTACTTAGTAAATTATTTCAGGTCTTTTAGCATGTCCTCTAAAATTTGTGTGAAGGGTTATTTAGTAATTAGCATGGAGCAATAAACTGGTGTGATGCATTTAATTAGTGGCTTACTCCATCATATATGCTGGCATCAAGGGTTATAAAAGTACTATAGATCACCTTAGTCCAGCACATATATATATATATATATATATATATATATATACACTGATGTTATGTTAAAAAATGTGAACCCTTTGAATTTGAGAGAATTATTGTGATCATGGTGTGGATCTCTAAACAGAAGATCTGTATCCTGGATCATACTTTTCAGTGCAGTTTTTACATAAATCATTCTACAGTGAAACAAAGTTATGAAACAAAATTATGATTTTAACAGTTCAGGTCTGACAAATTGTAACTAAAACTTGGGAGGCTGAAATGTCACGAATAAACAGTTGTATTATAAAAAAGAGAAAKAAGCTTAAAAGCAGTGTTGTACTGTCTGGCAGCAGATTCGTTTAAAGCAAAATTCTTGCTGTTTTCCCTCCCCTGCTCAATTTCCTCTGTRGCTAGTGAAGCAGCCCTAGTTTGGCTGTGCAGCTTGTAAAATGGGACCCTTTCAGTGCCTGAGCATACAGAAAGCTGGCATAGATAGCTAACTGGGATATCTTCTACCTCCTACCAACTTGGAAGGGAAAAAAGGCCAAATCCTGCACCACGGTTGTATTCCCTGATTCATTAGCATCCTCTATTGTTGTGTAGACACACATTAACACTTCTTTTCCAGAGACATCTTGAAAAAACAAACTTARCACCTGGCATGATTTTACTAAACCCAGGGATGAGTCCTTAGGGTTCCCTGGATCTCTATTCAGCAGCTTGATCACAGTTGGAGATGTGAATCCAAGCATATCCAAAGGCAGGTGTAACAACATTTTAAGGTGTTTTCAGTCAAAGAGTTGGGATTCTTGAGGASAAAAGTGCTTGGAGGCTGACATTAGAGCATGTCAGCTGATTGGCCCTTTGTAGGTAACCAAATTCTTATCAGTGATGCCAGACTTCTTGTGATAGACTACTCTGAAATAATCTCACACCAGTTCTGAGCATTGTTGACCTCACTCCTAATGTGTTCAGACAATTAAAGTCACATGTTCCTTAACACATTTTGTCACGTACCTCTCAAGACCCAACAACAACAAGAGAGAAGAAAGAAGCAAAATTTTGTACAGTGTCTTATGAGTTAATGTGATTTTAGAGGTTTGGGTGCAAAGCAGCTCTAAAAGCAATCATTCTCTGGGATGTATGTTATAAATATTGGGTGTTTTTTACTAAAACTGTAACTTCAGTTAGGTGTTAGACCCTCCTTATATATAATGTACGCACACATACATCTTATCTCCCAGCTAATAACCTTTTCACTGCTTATATTCACTTACATGCCGCTAGACATTTATCAAAAAACTTGCTGTGGTATTTGGCAGGGAGCCAGTCAGGACCTAAGTTAGATTGGAGCACAGATTTGAAACTGCTCTGACCTACACATACTACACAGAGCAAAGCACATCCTTACCAGGTGTTTGTCAGCTCTCATTCAGCACTGCATAGGTACACGGTTTGTGCTGAATAGCACCTCAGCAACTACTCTAAAGCTGCAAGTGAATCACCTAAGGATGACAACTATAGTGTTCAGGGTCACATGCCACCTGCAAAGTACTAAATGCAAAATATTTCTATTATACAGAAGAGCAGGCAGAATGATAATTTTTTTATCCCAGCAAAGATCTCAGTACTGCACCTCTTTYCATTGATGGCAGCTGTCACCATCAGGAAGAATTGGTCAAGCAATGGGAATTCTTGCTGTGATTTCAGGATGCTGGGTAAGTAACCTCTAAATTACTCTGTTACTAATTGAGAACTCAGTARTATCAGATTCTAAGATCTCATTCTAAGTTCATATGCATGCAGAGTATTTCTCGTATTTGGGGTTTTTTTTTGTTTATTGATGAATTACTCAAAATTAGTTGGTTCTGAAGCTTTCAGCTTCCCTCTGTGGGTTTAACACACCCTGCAGACGGGGTCAGTGCCTCCCCTGTGGCCACTCACAGCTGCTGCAGTGGCACCACTGACCCATCTCAGCACTGAGCAGGCAGAGCACCCAAGGACTCCGCTGGCAGCAGTGCAACCCTCTGCTGCTGGCACTGGCTCTGAGTGGCACAGTGCTGCTGTACCGTGGTCACACACACCTTAAACACTGCTGAGCTTCCTCAGCACACGAGATAACTGGGATTTTACTGATAAGATCAGAAGCACAAACACAGARAGGCACAGAGGTTCTTACCTTGTCTGKACAGGGCTGTTGGGTGCTCAGCTACACACACCTGGGGTTTAGCTCGGTGACAAAATGGGAGACTGCTCACAAGAGCTTGACTTTATACACTGCTCACTTTTGGACAGCCCTTGACCCCACCAAAAAAAAAAAAAACCCAGAAAAAAAAAAAAAACCCAGAAAAACAATCCCAACCAACCAACCCAACCAACACCAAAAAAACACCAACAAAAAAACCCCATCTTTGCATTAGTACTGTGTGACAGCTCTATCTGCCTGCTCTGTGTAGTAATCCAGTCTTTCTAAACCATGTAAAGGCCTATATGTGTAGCCGAGAGAATACATTCTAGCCAGGCAAGGTATAAGTGTTGTCTTTATTTAAGAGTATACATGATAGAAACGTGTTTACAAATATTTCAGTGGTGATACATTTTTATCTTCATTGTCCAAAGCTTTTGCCCCACGAAGTTGCTTGGTTTGCTACATTTTTTACAGCTTTTTCCCCGGTTTCGGCAACTTTGTAGACTTCATCAAGTGCTTTTAAAAGAGAAAAACAAAGGTAACTGTAGCATCACTGCAATAGCTTTCCCTTTCCCACCAGGTGTGGGACAAGGAGCGAGGCAGAATTGGAGACCCTGTCTGGGATTTCACTGTCATGACATTTGGAAATAAACACAAACATTGCCATACCTTTCTGACCAGCATTCTTAGCCTGTTCCGCTGCCTGCTGCACAGTCTGGCTCACCGTGTCAACTGCAATTAGGAGAAAAAAAAAGTCAATTAAGCAGACTTTACCCTKCCCCTAATTTCAATAGTCACATTTKCAAAGGGTTCCCTAAATSTTTCAGGGCTAGAAGATGAATAATTATTCCATAAGGATGGGCATCCTGATCTAGTGGGAGAGGTGCTATTAGGAYTCTGGTTGCAGTTCCTCACAGTATCCATTTCTCTTGGTAGAGATGAGGATTATGCATGTTAATGTGTGAGATCAAGATTATGTATGTTAATTAGTGTCATCTACAGTGTAAAGAAACAAACCCTACTAGAGAACTGGGTGCAAGGAAACCTTATTTTTACTGAGCCTGGCTGGAATCTGCTGACAGCAGATTGATGGGTGAAGATTCTTTCACTAAGTGCATAAACTGATGCTCATCTCTGAACTCGCATGCTGTATGAGCAGCACATCAAAAATTTAGTAATTAGTCTAATACTTTCTCTTGTACCTGAAGAGACCAGAATAGTTTTAAAGGCATGGAAAAGTTCAATAGAAGAGACTTACTAAGAAATAAAGATCAAGAGAAGCTATTGGTTTGAAGGCCTGCAGCCTAGAAAATAGCGGTAAATATTTGGATGATCAGTTTCCAACAGCTGCGATAAGGGAAGTCTTGCTCACAAGAGTCAGAAGTTTGGGCCAATTGGCCTTACATCGGATCTGTATTTATTTTGTTTCCCCCAGCTCCAAGTACTACTTTTAAAAAATACTGTAGATGTGTTCTGCAAAACAGATACTGAAGGGCTGACTGACTGAGCAAGACATTCTTCATGGAAGTCGTAGGAGGGAGGAATGCTGAGGTGAGGAAAAACATTTAAGTGGACTGGGAGCATGTAAAACTTCAAAGGTCTCCAGGCTTGCGTTTAGTGGCTCTTAACAGTGGTTGTTTTAAGAGTCTTRTAAAAACCAGTGACCTATTTCACCCTGAGCTTGTAGGACATTTTCTACTGCTTAAAAGACATACTAATTATCATTACACACCATCTTTTGGTGCAGTTTCCTAATGTGAATGATGTTCACTGCTCATAAGGTGCAGCTAAGGAGAATGCTTCCCATAGCAGTCTTGGGCCACAGCTGAGTTCATGACTCCTTTCAGGACCCGTGGGATAGGTGCTAATTTTAGATACTTGCAAAGCCCAGTTGTGCYACTCTGTATTTGGCAATAGCTCATGGTGCCGTGCCTTCGGGGCACATGCAGGCACAACAGAAGTTCAGAAACAAGGTAATTAATRGTTGCAAACCCACCAGTTAGACTGTCTTTTCAAAATTGAAATCTGGCATTAAAGCCCCTTTATTTTCATTTAAATGGGGGTTTAGAGAGTACCTCTAGAATCTTTCCAGTCAGTGCAGCCCTAGCAGTGGTGTGATGAATTCAGCATCACGTGCTGTGTGTTTACTGCCTGTCATCAAGGTATGTGCAKATTGCACAGAAGTGGCCAAAGTCAGGCCAGTGCCTGGGACCTGCCACTGTTGTTCCAGGATCCAACTCCAGCTGGAAGAACCATGGTGCAGTGCAGGACTTGCTGGGAAGATGTAGGCAGGGTTCAGGCAAAAGRCTTCAAACTGATGATATCCAAAAAGCTGGTTCAGCTTCAAGTGCTTGGGACAGAGTGGGGAGGGCTGCAGCTACTATTTATAAATTTGCTCTTAGAGTCTGTTGACTCCTTAACACTTAGATCCATCAGCTGATTGAGATAAGTAGGCAGCTCCTTTGAAGATGAGAAATGTCACTTCTAAAACATCCATATTGTCTTTCAGCATCGGAAACATAGTAGATGTTTCCCCAGTGTTAAAGGAATTATGAGTATAAAAAACTGTCACAAAATATGCATTTCTAGGACTACTCTATGGCAAAACCAGAAAGAAATCTTCATTTGAAAAACAGATGGTTCCAATTGCCCACATCCTGGTGTTTTTCTTTCATGCTTCAGCATACAAATAGCTGAATTAAGAATAAATCCRAATTCTTTGGAAGAGAGAGTGGCTATGGGATTGTGCATCCTTCATCTTCTGAGCAAAAGTCATGGTAAATAAGTAGCAGGCTTCCCACTTGCTTCATTGGGCAYAAAACCCACAAGTAATATTTCTACAGCATTGGAAGTCACAGTCAAAATAACTGGTTACAAGTGTTTACCTAAATGTCGTGTAAAGAAATACGAAACAGTTTCCAGTGCTCACGTACTAAGCACAAACATTTCGGGAATCTCAGCAGCGCAGGTCTCCATGTTAAAGCTCCACTAACAATGGTTATTTAACTTCGGGGCCAGTTCAGCAAAACTCTCTGCAGGAGTGAATTTAGCTCATATCCTGAGCCCCTGCAACTGCACTTGTGCTGTCGGTGGGGTGCGTGACCGTGGTGCTGGCAGGGCTGGAGCAGAGAGCAGGGCACCTCACTGCAGCACCGAGGGGATCAGAGCCCGCAGAGCTGATACACTAGCTACTACGAAACTCGTATTTGTCATAGCTGGTCATATTAGGAAGCAAAGCCCTAAATACACAGCCTCGCCTCTGCTCTCAGCTTTCTGCTGTCCTGTCATCAGCGCATCATCTAAGTGCCCACGCAGTGTGAGCCAGAATAGGAAAAGTTGTTGGAAAGCCAGTAGTTAATATCAGATCTACACTTACTATAGTGTTAAAAGGCTTGGAGATTGCAGGATGTGCTGACCCCACCCTCGAGGGCAGCATCTRTGGAGTTCATGCCCGGGGGCAGATTTGCTCCCAGCAGCAGGGGCGGGAGCAGGGCAAATACTTCAACACCCAGGCACAGGAGGAGGGAAAGCAGCAATTTGTATTTACCTGCCACCTGTGCAGCACTTTCAGCTTGTTGCACAGCTTCCTCAGCGAGYTTCTTCCCAATGCCGAACATGGCTGCGCTCAGTCCTCTCTCCCCGGATGAGACGGGCGAGTGAATCCCTAAGTTCGGTTCTGTTACACTGTTTGGCAAAGTGCAGCTTTTTATAGACAAAGTAGGGCTCCTCCCAGTAGTTAGAGGGCAAATGCAAACTGGAACAGGGAAAAGTCATGAGCCCTTGTTGGGTGATTAATATACCAGGCATAAAAGGGTGAAGAGACATTAATGTTTGTTATGTTTTCCTCCCCGGAGAGAGGGCGTGGATTCATCGGCAGAAGTTTTCCATAGCCCAGGAATGAAAGCTTTGTTTTTCCATATCGAGGAGTTGGTAAACAGTGTGCATGCCACAGCTGTCGGGACCAAAGCCTCCGGTGCCGCTGGGGGATACGCAGGCTGGCACAGCCCATCGTGAACCGGGCAGAAAAACATTGCATCCCAAAACACTCAGCTGAAGAATTGCTTAAATCAACTCTGTCATTTCAAAACCTTACATAGAAAAGCATCCAGTTTCAGATGATTCTTGCCCACATTCTTTTGATTCCCAGTGGGACTYAAAATTCACGATTATAAAAACAAATGGGAGGAGCTAACCCTGCTTTCTAAAGAATCTGATGTAATCTTTATTGTGTTAGAGAAGGCTCATAGCTTCATGGTGTGTCATAATTAATATTTTAACCTCTTATTTCCAAGGTCTGGCTCAGAAGAGTAAGTTTATGTTCTAAGTTTATGTTCTCCCCCACTATACCCACAGCAAACATTTTGCAGGACCCAGCACAACCTCCAGGGCCTCAGGCACCAGCAGCAGCTGATGGGGCACAGCCAGGCTCACTGYCCCTGCCCAGGTGACACAAAGCTGAGCTGCCCAGCCCTGTCCCCCCAGCTGTAGCCAGTGGGATGGGATGTGCAGGATGCAGRCTGCTGAGCATGTGGCCCCCACACCACCCTGCTTCCTCTCACAGGGCACCTTTATTCTGTCCAGCCATGCAGGAGCTGATYTCACCCCAAAACACTAGGCTYACTTTTTTTCTGGGATCRCCAGCTTTTTAGCAGAAGTACTTTYGTGCCCTTTCACACAGGACAGAAGSTTTCACTCTGTTGATCAAATAATTATTGCTGAAAATGGGGGGGAAAGCATAATCTACTTCAGAACAAGGGTTTATTTGTCAAACTGCTCTTTATCCTACAGCTGTCACCACAGCASGGTCTAGGAATGCCTCTCTTGGTGCCAGGCATGGCACTTCATGAACAACAGCTCCTCTGCAATGTCCCTTTCTAGCATTACARTAAAAGTTCTGTTTTCTTCCCACCACTCCAGTTTTTTAACAGACCACAAAGCCCTACTTTATGTCAATTAAACAGTATGTAGAGTTACTGAGGGTAGGGAGAGGGTTATCTTCCTCATTTTATCTTCTGACAGCAGGGAAAGGATTACTCACCGTATCTGAAAGCAAATTCTATCAGAATATGCTCACAAAAAGAACACAGAAGGAAAGTAACAATATTGGTTTTAAACTGACATCAAGTCAAGGATTGTTGACAAAGTTGAAAACAGACCTGCAATGCAGGAAAAAAGAAAACAAACCCAGAAATATTTCAGATAACTCAGACTAGCATCTAACCAGTGGAAATTCTTTGCACAGCAGCCAAGCAGTAAAACGTACACATTGTTCTCTGTGACATCCTCAATTACCCCCAGCCAGCCTTGTTCACAGGAAATTACAATTTCCTAGTCCTGTTCTGCTGCTACTCCAGTTACTGACAGCARAGAAATGTGTGAAGACAGCAAGACTCAGAGTCAGCAACAGGTTTGTATATTTGTCAAGGTGAGTGTTTACACCGTCACTGGAAATATCCCCCCTCATCCGATCCTAATTACAAAGTGAAGAATGGTTCCCACTCTCACACACTCCAGTAACACAAATCCAAATATTTTTTTGAAAGCCACATTAGCTCATGGGCACAGACTGGTATAGTACTAGCACTGGTTTCCCAGTGAACATCAGTGCAGGAGCAAWGTTACAGAGCCAGCCCTAATTGCATTACAATGGTTGACTATAGGTGCATACTGAATTTTAACATGGGAGAGAGTGCATGTCATCATAGCACTTCCTGCACACAGGCTTGTTTGCCTCACCGAGTCAAACACACAGCATTAAAATACACCCCACTCTTCAAATACAAAAAAAAACAAAACCTATTTTCTTTCACTACATATAGATCAAAGCTATAAAAGACCAGTGAAGAGGTGCAGTTCCCCGCAGGCACCACGCCTTTCACCACAAATRCATTTAGACTGACATTAGGTCACTCTCAGTGTCACGGTTTCTGTCAYCCCCATCGCAGCAACACGTGTCGGTAACCGCATTCCCCATCTCCCCGGCTGCTATACTGGAGCCCTGCAGCACAGCCGCTTTTCTGCTCCGCGGGTCCCTCGGCCCTGCCCAGCACAGGGACACGGCCCAGCAGCTCCGCTCGGTCCTGTGAGGGGCTGCGACAGCGGGCCGGGCTCTGCCACCCCCGCGGGGCTCGGCCTGGGGGCGGCCCGGGCCAGGCCTCGCTCAGCCGGGACGGCGTCCAGGGCCAAGGCACAAACACAGAAACTGCCTGAACCCAGCTACCAGCCGGCACCGACAAACACACCGGGCCACAGAGCAGAGACAGAGCCCGGCACAGGCAGACACACCGGGACAGCACAGCAGAGACAGAGCCCGGCACAGGCAGACACACCGGGCCACAGAGACAGAGCCCGGCACCGACGAACAAACACACCGGGCCGCAGAGACAAAGCCCGACAACTTTGCCACAGCCTGCAAGGCCCTCAATGCCCAGGCTGACCCGCAGCACCCACACCCGCTCTCCCTCCCAGCACCCCGCCGCCTCACACCCCCGGGTCCTACCTGCCCGCAGCCAAAATGTCCCCACCATGCCTGCAGCCAAAAGTGCCCCGGCAATCCTCTCACAGCCCCTTTAAACCCTCGTTAGCCTTCACTCAGCCCAGCTGGGCTGCCCCAGCCCAGGTGCAGCAAGTTTTGGGGAAGGGCTCTCGTTTGCCAAASCTGGCAGGGTTTTGAGTAAAGGGTTAATCTGTGTGATGTGTGGGAAATAAACTTGGAACCCAAAAGAAAGATTGAAAGAAACATGAAAAGCACCTTGTCCTGTGGGCAGTGGAAGCCCATTACTGCCATGGGCCCTGGGGGCAGACAGTACTGACAGCCCCAAGAGGGAGCTGGACAACTCTGATCATAACCAGAGGCTCCAGGGAGTGGCTGGGATATCCTCTCCGAACATCCCTAACTCAGCAACTGAGCTTGTGTGGGAGGTGGTACCAAGAGGGGCCCAGTTTGCCACCTGTCCCGTTGCTGCTGTCTGCTGCTGCTCCTGTCTGGGGAGGAGAGAGGCTGAGTGTTGGAACACCTGCCATTGTTCCAGGCCTGGTGAAATGGATAACCCAGGCACAGCATGCAGCCTGCACAGCAGCTCCAGCTCCGGGACACACCAGTGGCACGTGGGCAACAGCATCCAACGCACCAACAGTTTATTCAGCTTGATGTTTCTTGATCTTACTTTGCCACRTGACAAAAAACTACAGCTGCAAAGACAAGCTTTGGAGAGCTTGGATTCTTGATAACCTTTAGACCGTTAATCACAGTATTCACCCACAAGGAGGATAAAAGCCTGGTAAAATCTGTGCCCCCTGTGTTTCTGGGCTGTTGAGCTTAGAAGAGGAGATGGGAAGGGCTATTTGCCCCTCAGCCACACTGGGAAGGCCCCTGAGGCATTGAAGTGGGGCATGGAGCAGAGGTGCTCAGGCTGGGCAGCCCAGCCAGGCTGAAACATGAATCCCCTTTGCTCAGCATTTCATAGCTCAGGCAGCTGCAGGCACACCCAGCAGCAAATTTAAGGAAGTTTGAGAACCCAGGTGTTAGATAACATCAGGTGTCCAGGGCTGATGGCACATGAGCTGATAGGAGCTCCAGCGATGTCTGCTTTACTTTACAGAACATCTGGAGGCCTCAGGTGGGATAGGAAGGTGCAACCCTGGGCTGGGACATGGATTCCTCTGTGATGCACGAAGGAGAGAGAGCCMTAAATACATCCAGACCAAAGAGCACTGTGACTAAGGCAGACCTTACTTGTGGAGCAAAGTGCTTAAGTTTAGACCTGGAAACATTTACCAGCAAGTGAGTCAGACTCATGGGTGCCCATGGCACAGCGTCTACCCTTGGGACAAAAGAGATGTGAAATACTGCGATCAAGCTCCTGAAGCAACAAGGGCATCCCTGCACTGGGGATCAGGAGTCAAGAACTACTTCTGGGTGCTCCCTGGCTGCATGGATAAAGTGGTTTCTCCTCTCTCAGCTCAGTGGGTGACCTCCAGCAGTCCCTTCAGCCCGGCTGTCCAGTCTCCACCCTGCCAGTGCTGCTGCCAACACTGGGTCAGTGCTGTGGGAATTCACAACTCTGTGGTTACACTGAAGACAACTGGAATAAGGGACTATGAAACTGCACACCAGGAGTCACGGCTGCATTCCCCATGAACAAAGCAGGAGGAATAATGTCGGTCATGTAAGAGGATAACTGGTTTTGCTGGTGAACTTAACTGCAACRGAACAATTTTTTCTGTAATAATAAAGTGATTTTCAGGCAAAAAAGAAGGTGTTATGGAGTCACAATCACACACAAGCACAGGACTGGTGTCTGAAATGATGAGCCTAAAGAGCTCAGTCTCTGAAGATATCACCATCAAGGAAGCAACCATGAAAAGTACTAAATAATAAAGTACTATTGAGGGTTGCCCAGTAACTGAGAGTGCAATAGTCTAATGCTTTTTCTGTGAGCTTGTACTTGGGTAAATATTTAGGCTTTTAAAGCTTTAAATGACAGGAGCCATTGCATAGGGACACAGTGCAAAGGCCTGGACTATGTTTACTCACAGATGGTCTATTAATTGTAGGGTCCTGTAAAGGTTTTCAGTCCGTGCAGTCCTTCTGCAGGTTGCAGACAAGGGTGGTCTTTGGGTTCAGTGCTGAGCCAGTCTCTTCTCGGACTGAATTCACAAAGATTGGYTTCCAAAAAGCCCTGGACAACCAGAGCTCTTGGCTAACAGGCGCAAGACTGATACCTCAAACAGGCCTGGACTGCCCTATTTCATTGCAGTCAGATGGTTTTGGTCATGCTTTAGTTTTCTTTTGCAAGACACAAATTAGACTCTTACTGAAACAGGCTGGTAAGGCTTCAAAGCAAGAGAGGAAAAAAAAAAAAAGGAAAAAGAAGAAATATTGCCTAGCAATGAGAAACACCCAGGGGCTGAGGTAAGAGCACTTACTGCGAATAAGTGGGTATTAGTGCCTTCTGTTGACAGAGGCAGCACTAAGTGGGCATCCTGTCTGTCTGCAAAGCCTCTGATTGCCCAGCAAGMAGCAATCTCAAATAAATATTTCCATCTCCTAGGCAAGAAGATTGCCCCCTGGCCTGTGTGGCAGTGAATCCATCCCTGAGCAGGCCAGGGCTGGCTGGGGCTGCCTCGGAGCACCCACAAACCGCACACAAACTGCAGCTCAGGCATGGATGGGGTGAGCAGCAGAGCACCCACAAACCGCACACAAACTGCAGCTCAGGCGTGCCTGGGGTGAGCAGAGAGCACCCACAAACCGCACACAAACTGCAGCTCAGGCATGGCTGGGGTGAGCAGCAGAGCACCCACAAACCGCACACAAACTGCAGCTCAGGCATGGCTGGGGTGAGCAGCAGAGCACCCTCGGGGTCTCTCGCACCTCAGCGCTGCCACTCGGCTTCCACAGTGGTGCCCCAAGAGACACGGGGTAAAGACAAYGGGATTTGTCCCCAGGAGATTCAACAGGAGATGTGTTGTGGATAATGGAAATGACATTTAKATGAGCAACAGAGGTCTAAATGGAGAAGGGGGCGGACATCACCGCTCCATTCACTCCCAGAGCCCACAGAGCTGCCCTGCACTGGGGGCTGTTGTTTCTCTCCGTCTGCCAGAATGCAAAAGGGTTCAGTACTCCCCTTCCTTACAGGGTAGTCACTAGGCTTTGAATCAGAGAGCAAAAGAGATTAGCAAGACACTGAAATCCTTCACTGAAAGCCCCGGTAAAATAATGAGATTAAATAACAAGATCTGAGTAGTGGAAATCTTACAGTACTTTTATTTGTCTTAATCTAAAAATACAGAGGATGAGAACAAACAAACAACTGACAAGAAATATAACCCCACGTAAACTTTTGATTATTGGAAGAAGACTCAGTTTCATCATATGAATGTTCTGATGTCCTAATTATGAGCAGTTTCATTGGCTTTGTAAATACACTCAGCAAATGTGGCAATAATCATTGAGCTGTTGTAAGAGCAGGGCAACTGCATTGCTGAAACCTTTTGAATCATGTTGACAATTGTGAGCAGATGCACTAAAAGATGTATTTTTCCTATGTAGAGGATGAGGAGAACCTTTGCCTTAAATATTTGTATTTGAAGAGAACAAAATTATCCMGATATCAAACAGTTTTCATTTTTCTACACAAAGAAGTAGGGAATTACAGACCAAAAAGATTTATACATGCAATACTGTTGACTTAAATTAGCATCATTTTTTAAATCCACATTTTTTCCCAAAGCCAGACATTGCTTCTGCAGCTTGTCCGGTCACTTTTTCTACTCCATCTTGTGCCGTCTTGGAAGCCTTGTCAAAAGCTGCAAGACAGGGAAAAAGRTAAGTAGAAAGTTGGAAAAATGCAACATGCTTTCATAGCTATGGTAGAAGAATGATGTATAAATGAAATTAGACTATTAAAAAAGAGTGACATATCTCTAAAAAAGATTTTGGAAATTTTGCTGTCACCCATCAACAGGTGTGCAAGCCTGCTGTTTTCATCACATCCATGGAGCTGTAGAAAGCAWCAGCTCTTAGGAGATATTGCCAGTGCATTTTGGCTTTCATTAAATATTTTAGTGGCCAAACCTGCTAATTCACCCCTCATTCTTAGAAAAGTATTAAACTACTTTAAAAAAATCAGTCTAGTTTTTAGTTTAACTTGTTCTGTCCCCAGCTGCAAGATGCCAACACTTTTTTGACAGCACCTTTCCCCCTGCAGGATCCCTTAATGTTCGATCCCAGCTGTGCCTCAGTGTAGGGCTGGACCTGGACAGACCCCTGCCCTCTGCAGGGCTGGGGTGTGGGGAGCAAGGTGTAACACACCTTTTTCTAGAAAAAAGAGCTGTTCCCACAAGTTTTTAAAACAAGGCACCAATGTCTGAATGCTGTGCATGAGACTCGGTGGCCAGGGAGTGTCAGATACTGCCTGCCAGTACATGTGTGGAGCTACTAAGCAACAGATTCTGAAATGTGTTTTCTAAAAGTTGTTATAATAATGTTAAAGTTGTTACAAAATGTTAAAAGTTATATAAATTTGACCCTGACACCAAGGACTTTCAGGCTGAGAACACCTGTGGGACAGAAGAGAATGAGCACTGGCCGCTTCTGGCTTGTGTTGAGCTGCTCCATCTTGACTTGAACGTCATTGCTCCTACCTTTCTGGCTTGCATCTGTAATCTGGTTGACTGCATCCTGAGTGGCCTGTCCCAGTGCATTTGCTGTAATTAAGGTAAAACAAAATCAAAATAATTTCCAGCTGTTGCCGGTTCTGCTGCCGGTTCCAGGAGTTCCCTACATCAGTCAGCTTTCTGCATGCCTGCAGCAGGCTGTGCCCCTGGCAAGTGCCCAGGCTGGCACGGAGCAGGCTGGGGCTGTGCCCTTCACTGCTGGGCACCCTGGGAACCGTGTGCTGCCAGAGCAGCTTGCTCTGAGATTAGCGCTTACCTGGCACCTACGGTCAGCTGAGCAAATCAATGGCAGATAAGCGGGAGATAAAGAAGYAAAGATTAGCAGTGAGTTGGAATGATGACATTTAGCTGCAAGCTGCTGATTTAACACTACACTTGCTTTTATTGATTTTTCTACCTTGTTATTCTTGGGGTAGGTTGGCCACCTAATGTGCATTTTCTCTTCAGGCTCTTTGGCAGTAGGGCCTGCTCTAAAATGGAAGCAAGTGCATTRAACAGAGCAGAACAGGAGAAGGGAGATTTTTTACAAACAAGATATGAATAGAAGAAGAAGAGCAGAAACTAGAAACATATCAATTCCAGAATATGAAATACTAAAAAGGTGAGATGCCTTGCGATTGTAAGATAGCTGATAGTTTATGAAATAGCARAGTGCCCCCTCAGTGGCATGAATATATTCAGGATGCAGCAAAGACTATTTTGTTTTTTCAGAAAGGAGCCCTGCCAWGTTTGTGGGTCTACAACACGTTTATCCCCAGATATATGGAAACTTGCTGTAACTTCAATATAATCATAGGGGTTACTCACATATTTCAGCTATAGAACAAAGTGTTTGCAGGATCAGAATTCAGGGCTATATCTGATCAAATGATACATTACTAGGAAGGAGCTGCATGCAAACACTGGAGGGAATACACTATAAAAAGCCATTATAAGCTACACACATTTTGCAATTTTAATTTAAAGGAAAAGCTCTTATACTTTGCATTGAAAAGTTGATTTCCAATGCCCAGTGCCAATGACAACAGTGCTTGACCTCACAACATGGGCATTGCTATGACAGAAATGTGCATACCTGGTTTTTCAAACCCTGCAGTGTGGTGGTGATTGCTGAAGAGCAGAATAGAAACATGTACTATACATTAGAAACTATCCATTGCAATTAATTGTAGTTATATTAGCAGAAGACACTGACAGGCCAAGTGGYAAATATTAATTAAAGGTTAATTCCAAATTACTAAAGGGAGAGCAGATTAAAAACCACTGCAGAGCACGAGAAAAGACCACCCTGAGCAATGCAAATGCTAAATACAGAAGGCTATTATTACAAAAAAATTGCTTCRCTGCTCTAAAAACACTACTTTAAACGACGTTTAGCATTTTGGAGCCACAGAGGAAGCAGTGGGTGGGTGGGTTGAGGCAACTTTGAGAGCTGTGGCCAGCCTGTGGTCTTTTCCAGGCGATGGCCAAAACTCCCAAACGGAAAAGAGGAAGCTGCGTCCTGCTAGCACCAATACAGCTACAGACTGAGGGGGTTTCTGAGCAAAAATTGTAACTAAGCCTCCCTCCAAATATACAACAATATTTAATTTTTCTTACCAGCATCTTTTGCTGCACCTTCAGCCTGTTCCTTCAGTCCCTGGAAGCTTTTACTGGACATTGTGGCTGGTGACACCTGYTAAAAGTCCTCTGCTTCAATAAAATTGAGCACCTGGTGATGTATAGCACACTATGTGATAGTGTCCTGACTTGCCCTGGTTTTATACATCTGCCAGGAGACCTGCTGATTCTTTTGGGGGTGATTGGTACAATGGGTGGAGTTTGAATGTGAGGRATGAGAGCTGAAAATAGAGAAAAGCTGTTTATTTACCCTCCCTGATGAGAGGGTGTGCCCAAATTGAGCTTTTTGCTCCATCRCACTGTCTTTGTTTGTTAATTTGTGCCGTTTGTTTTTTTTTTAACCAAAACTGCAAAAAAACCTGTTCCATCATCACATGCAGAGGAAAACCACTGAACTGAGCTTCACAGAGTGCTGGAAAACTACTGAAATGCAGTGTGTGGGCATGGCCGACTTTCATACCCGCTGGGCTGACTTCCTTCTCCTTCCTTCAGCCCCTCAACAGACCCTCATGAGAACAAAAACCAGCCCAAACTTGTTCCTGTTTTTAGAAGTTTTAATCAAATCCCCTTTGCTTGTCAGGTGGGATGTTAGATGGTGAGAGTTGYGATTTGTGTGTATTTTTAGAAGAAACTGCTAATCTGGCCATCTTTCCAGTTGCCTGCTCAAGGTGGATTGCAAATCTCATCATCACAGAAGGCCCTGCCTGGGTGAGGCAGGTAACCACTGCCAGCACTAGCAGTTCTCAGGAGAAGAGAGAAAAAAAGCCAAATTAGCAAAGCCACATTTTCCTAATGTGGCTYTGTGGTAACACTCTCCTAGTACAGAAATTACGCTTAAAATCACTTCCTTTCCTAGCACCACCACATTAATAAAATTTTCTGGCTTTAATCTCTGGCATTTCCCAGGTTTCCACTAGCTTTTGGAATTTATATTTCCTGCCATCAGTGCCCAGGACAAAGGTACTTTGTACAAGTAAACTATTGGCAGAGTCAGGAGCCAAATGGCTCTCCGGTTTTGTGGGGTTTGGGTTCCTCACTGCCATTTTCTGGGGTACAATGCGTCTCTGTTCAGATGGCCACACTCCTACCCATATTTGTCTTCCTGAGTAAAGATTGGTGTTGGTAAGCAGGCATGAGAACAAGATGCCACAGATGAACTAGGGTGGGCACTGACAGTTCTCATAAGGTTAGGACTTCATTAGTACCCAAGTGAGGAAGAGTCACAGAAAAAAAGGTTCCGTGCATTCCTCTGCTGCTCCTATTCCGCCTGTCATTTCAGAAAGCTCTTGTCAGYTTTTGCACCACTCCTTTGTTATTTCAAGCAGCAATCCTCTTTCCCCCTCAATTGCTCAATTAGACTTTTAATCATATATTCACATCAGGTATATTTTTYAATCCCTTGCTGATTTCCTTCCTGGAATGATTTTCTTACTTGAATTTGCAAAAACTCAGATAAAAAGACACCCAGTACTGGGGGGTCTGGCAGTTTTTGTACCAAATCACTAACACAGACCTACTTATTTTTCTTGCCCAAACCTGAGAACACAGCCACAGCAAAGCCACAGCAAAGCCACAGCAAACAGGTGGATTTCAGCTGTTCTCAGCCCTTTAGCCAGGTCAATTAACTTTATGCAGAATGTGAGTGAAAGGAACAAAGAAACTCTCTGGCATCAACCAGGCAACTTGTCATAGCTCCAGAGAAGATCTGTTTATCCTTAGCATTAATAACATTATCCTAATTCCACACTGAAACAAAAGTGAGCTAATTAGCCTTGCCCAAATTAACATGGCATGATCAGAGCTAGAGCTTATGTTCTACTCATGAAAATGGGAAAATGAGGTTAATTGAGAAATATCAAAATTTATTTGGGTTTTCTTAAATTTTAATTTTACCAGGGTTGGGATTTATAGATAGGTATGGTTTCCATCAGCAAGGCAAATAAAATGATGGGCTAAAAAGTTTTACATGGATCACTCCACAAGTTTACACAGTGTGCAATGTTCAGCATTTGCAGCTGCTAAAAGAGACTGATAATAGTGTGGAAAGGATATGATGTTTGGTCATTAAATGATTGTCTTAAGAARTGGAATGGTTTGCTCACAGAAAGATACAACTATTGTAAGTCATATGTTAGTCATTTAGAAGACCAAACTAAAGTTGCTGTGATTAAACAAAATCAGCTGTTCAGTTCAAATATTGATATACAGTTCTAGGAGAAAAGTAGGTCTAAGTGATTCTTCCTTTACACASGTGGTAACATACTCCAGGAATCTTCAGCCAGCTCTSTCTCAAAGCATGAGAGCAAYGTAAGGCCAGTGCAAATGGARTTCTTTACCTTCTGCTTTCTCAATCTTGAGGTAACATCCAGGTGAAGTGTCATGTTTCTACCATCTTCTGGAGCACCTGAAACCATGTTTAAATATTGCCGGGGAGCCTCACAGTATCCTGCAGGTTCAGGACTAGAAAAGACAAAAAAAGTTGTCTGGTCTTTAACTTAGAAAGGGTAGGAAGATAAGAAAGGCTTGACTCCCACCTTAAGATCGGGCATGGGACTGGGGATATAAATAACTGGTCCTATYCCAGGAGTGGCTGGCTGGGAAAGCTGGGGATGTAAGCTGTGATGCAAAGTCTACAGGAGAGCTGTGTAGATTTCCAGGCACCTTGAGAGGAAGGAGTGCTATGGCTCTGCCCTTCTGCTATGCTGCCCACCCCATGTGGGCTTAGTGGGAGAGGAAAGRTGGAGATGCAGACCTGCCTCACATGCTGGGAGCCACACAAAAAGCCGTGCCAAAACTTGACAGAGGAACTGTGTGGTACTGCAGACTCGTGTGGGCAGGGGAATTTTGCCTGATACTCAGAAAGCCCAGTTTTAATTGGAGCTCTTTCTGCTATGCTATTAACAGTATGAAGCATATTCTCGTGATTTGGTAGATTTTCAATGCATTTATGAAACAGTGAAGCCWGTGTCAAAGAGGTGAGGATGTGGTTGTATAGAGAATAGTATTAAAAAAAATAGCCCTTCAGTTTTTAATTGTGTGCTCTGTGAGTTCAGTTTTAGGACATGCATTATGCAGACAGGAAAATARGACTTTCAAATGAAGTGGGATTTTCAGTGTATTATTACCTGATTTGCATTTAAATTAGTGGAATGCTGTTTGGGATATTCTGTAGAGAGCCAGTTTYCTCTTCTTCATCCCAGACAGACATCTTTGAAAAATCAGGCCCTGCATGCCCTTCAGCCATTGGCTAGRATGTAATTGGGGGGAGCTCTCAAAGGCTATGAGCTCTATCAGAACAAATCACTTCATAAAGCATAACTGCCGTTTTACAAGGCAAGGAAGTTTTGCTGTTACAATGAGGAAAAAAGTATTTTTCAGCCCTTTGTCAGTCACTTGTATGGCAAGGTTGATGCAACACTTGGCAGCAGCTGCTCCTGGTTCACAGGATCCCYTCAGAGGTCAGAGTGTGAGTGCCCAGAGTTGTCACTGGGGACAGGCAGTGGCCACACTGTGCTGGCACTGGGCACTGTCTCACCACAGTGAGATTCAGTTAACAGCTTGTGTGAGGTATCACATGTACAAAGTCCACTTCAATAATTCACAGGATGAGATGAGTAAAAGCAATTCTTGATCACTCTTGATCTGTCAGGAAAAAATGATTTTGTTAGTGTTTGCTTCCCTCAGCATCCACCTGGGGCAGGGGGGTGCCAGCACTTCCCCTGTGGGATGTTTCTGATGCATCTCCTCCATCACTCCACTTCCATTCACTCTCATTACACTTGTCCAAATATTCACTGAAAGCACAGACTTCTTTTCCATGCAGCRAACCAAACAGATGTACAATGAAGTTTAGTTGAGTAATTAACAGACAATATTTTGTCTCTTTTATGAAAGACCTGTCTACTTCAGAAGAAACAAGTGTTCACCTTTTTTACCTCTGACAAAGGTGGTTCAGGCCTCTGGCTTCTGCTCCCCACAGCTGGGTGACAGCCAGTCTGAAGAAGGGACAGGGAGGAAATAGAGGTTCACTGAGCCATTGCATGGGCACAGCACTACCCTGTTCCCACTCACTGACACAGGGTACTCGTGGCAGGAAACTGCATGTCCTGGTGTTTGTCTCCAAGACTTGTGATTGCCAGTGCAAGATGCACAAACACTCTCTGAGCTCTGACTGCCATGAGACTGGACCAGACCTGTGCAGGGACTGCATCAGGAAAGGGCTGAATGCCCGTCCAGCCTGGGCCCAGAGCAGGGCTCTCCCATGGGAGAAGCAGGCAAGTGCAGAGGCAGAGCTTTAGGAAATGTCTGGACACTTTTGATGCCCATATGTTGGGCAGTAGCTGAGCAGTGTTTTCAGTCTCACAGCTCCAGATACAGGTATGTAAACTGGTGAAACACTTTTCTTCCCACARGGCAGGAAACAGAGCACTGCATGCCTCTCTCCCAAGCAGCCACATAGCTCAGTGTAGCASAGATGTATCCCAGCACTCTTAGCTCAGTAATTATCATTCTCTCCTGGTTTGAGCCCTTGGAACCAGGGGCAAAGCCTGCTTGAGAGATGGGCATTTGGGGAACAGCTTACTCCTCYTCTGAGTTACAGCCTGCTCCTGCCTCCCACACATGCCCTACATAGTGAAGGCATTCACCTCCCTTTTTGGCAAAACACTTTTTTTTGCAAAACACTTTTGTTTGTATCCCCATAAAGCAAAGCTTTTGAGCGAAAGGTTTTTCTGTCTCTCTCTAGCGAGCACTGAGAATAGACTCCAGCCTCCTGCTGCTGGGCATGAGTATGTCTTTATACCCTCTTACCTTTTCCAATTTAGTTGCTCTGTTTAATTGGTACATGTTTTGTAGGACATCAGAAAAGAGTATGCACATACCAGATACATTTTCTTCCAAAGGGCTTTGTTACCTCTGCTAGGGCTCTTTTTCTCCCTTTCTGTGTTGAGATCAAAGACCCACCGGGATGAAAATCCTGTGGTCTATGCAAGGCAATGCTTTACACAAATTGTTATGCCTGAGAGAGGCTGCCTGCACACTTGCTAGACGCTTCCATGCCACAGCAAGTCTCTTCTGTAACACCTGCCATAGTCATCATCATTAAGCAACTTAATGAAGATTAATGGTCTGATTATGAAGCGGTTTAAATCTCAACAGTTTACACTGGCATCTCCTGGATTCATGGGAGCTCTGCCTGCAGGTAGATAAAAAAACCCGTTTTTGTACCCATACCTATTGATGTGCTTTAAACTTAGCCCATTACTTACAGCAGTGAGCAACATGTTCCTGCTCTCTGTGCTGGTGAATGTAATGTGGAAGGTCTCTGCTCTCACTCAGCAGCTGATCTGCAGCCTGACCGAGTGCTGTAACCGATACCAGCCCCGTGCTCATGGTGCACCAGGAGATTCTTTTTTCACCCCTACCCTCACACTCATGCATTTCTGCTCATCCCTGCAGTTCTGATCAGGTCAGTTGGTGCCCATAACATTTCTTTAATTACCTTCCAGCAGCTTGTTACACCCGGATGTCAGGACAGCTTTCAGGCTCTGGTGCAAACAGAAWAAACTGAGCTCAGCATCACTTGAACACTCCTTTCAAAAGCCTTGTTTCATCCAGTATCCCCCCTGCTCCCATGTACATTCTCTCTTAAACATGGCAAGTATTTAAAAAGTGAAATATTTGGTTTTCCGCCCTGAAGGACAGAAAGCCAACCTACCTACAGTACTGACTTCAGAAATRCAATTATTCAGAACTCTTCATATCTTAAAATATGATTGAAGGCCCTTACAGTTTTGAGTTCCCTGTATCCTAATACCACACTTTCACGGGAAGAATGCATCAGTTTGGAAGGATCCACACCTAAAATGCGCAAACAAAACTGACAAAACAAAAAACGTGTTCAAACACCTTTTATTAGTTAAAAAAAAATTTCYACAATGCCTAGAGATCCCAAGTGCTAGTGCATATGGATGAGAGACACAGATTAGTGAGTCCAACCAAAATATACAAAGCAACTGGGAGGCCAGGAGGGAGGCTGGGAAAGACACACAGCCCAGTACACACCTGCACTGTACTTACAGTTAGAGGAGTCTGGCTCACATACATTGTATGGTTTATGGGTAAGTGAAAGACTACAGAGCTGAATGGAGTTAGTCTATGGACAGTGGGGTTTTCTTGGTGTGGTGTCAGCTAATAATTCCACGTATGCTCTTGGAATGGTCTCTTTTGAGGTAGAATTGCCTAACTTGATGAATCACCTTCAATTTCACCCTGTGAGAGAAGAGAGATAAGAAACAAGTAAATATTCCCAGTAGAAAACACATATACACAAAACTAGGAGAAAAATCAATGCTGATAGTCACCACAAAAAAMCCCATAAACAGCTACAAAGCAATGAGGACCATAGGTGGTGCAAAAAATAAATGAATTCTCTACTCCTTTTGGAAACCAGCCACACTCCTGCTGTAACTCAGATCTCTGGGGGAAATGATGGTGTGAATTCACAGGTGGTGGAAGTCGAGCTAATGTGAGGCAGGACTGCCACAGGCAGGAGTGTCCTGCTTTGTGACCCCAGGTCTGCTCCTGCCCTGGCCCAGCCAGCCGTCAGCACTGCTGATGGAGCCAGTGGGATTATGAGGCCCATTTCTGGGATGGGCAGTGGGGAAGATGGTTGGTGGAGGGTAGCAGGTGCAAAGTGAGACTTTTGAGAGCTTTGGGGACCATGAAAATTGTCTGAGCTTCAGAAAGGCTGAATACTGTGGGGTTTGGGTACATGCAATACTTGTGGAAGGGGCAGACAAAGGCCTTAACACTGAAATTGTAAAGGAAATACCATGTAAGAAGTGTTTGCCCCGATTGTCCATGTTGGACAAAAAAATCAGCCTTGTTCAAGAGCTGAAATTGGCCCAGAGACTGATGCTTGACCCTGGGCTTCAAAAGAACATTGCAGCTAGAACAATTCAAAAATTAAATTAACTAATTTAAATACGGAAAAATCTATAGAAAAACCTAACTTGTTATCTGAATCTCTTCTAAAGCACGACTGCAACCAGGAAGAAGCTATTCCATGTGCTGATGGAACCCTAGGACAGCATTAACACCCCAAAATCAACCCAAATCAGGCAGCGGTTTGCAATCTGTCCATTTGCAGCATTAACACCCCAAAATCAACCCAAATCAGGCGGTGGTTTGCAATCTGCCCATTTGTTGTTCATGGAAAATTCCCGAGATAAGGAAGTGACAAAAGCAAGAACTGATGAGCTCAGGATTTTGTCCAGTAATCTGGAAAACAGGAACAGTGCATGGCAGTGCTACAACCACAGGAGGCAAAGGGGAGATTGTCTCAGGGGGAAGGCAGTAACCCAGAAAGAGCCAAGGTGTGGCACAGAGAGCCCGGGGCAGCCAGGCCATGGCACCACTCACCTCTCCGCCGGTGCTCGCCGGGGCTCCCTCTCCCTCCAGCCTGGGCTGCTCGGGCGGCTGCGGCGCTGCCAGGTCCTCCTGCCAAGTCACAAGCAAGATGTTTGTCCTTGCTGCCACATGCAGAGTCATCGCCCTAATCTTAGCCAGACTCTGCGAGATGGGCTCGAGCATTACACACGCAAGCAAAATAGAAGCTTTAATRGATGGCAGATACTCCTTGAAATCAGTTTTTGTTGCGCAGCTGGTTAGAGCAGATATTTATGAAAATGCCAATTCAATTTCTTAGAGCCTGGTTTAGGGTCTTTTTCATACAGAAAATCAATTATTTTTCTGTCATTGAGACCAGAATTTTGACTSCTTCAGTGTGAAGAAATTTAGGAGRAACAAATAAATTTGCCTRTAGTAAGMCTATAYCAACCCYTTCCCTGCATTATCTTACTTAMCCTAAGTAMTAAYTGCAGTGACWAAAGCTRATCAAAGATACAGCAGTACTGCCATGGTGTTAAAACTTCTGATAAAATATCATTATCAAAGGATAAGCTTTTCTTTTTGTTTGAGTCCAAGCATTTACTTAAGTATTTTGGGCTTTTTTAGCTACTTGCCTGTATCTTTCAGCTACCTTCCTATTCACAGAAGAAAAGGTTGCAATACCAGGCAATTGTGTTAAACACAATTTAGCTACATGAGAAGAGAAGACAAAATCCTGACCATCCTGGATGTGCATAGGGGATGGACAGAAAGCAGAAATGCACCTCTGTGGAATCAGTCAGTGAGAGTAGGGGAAGCAGAAATAGCAGGACCTCTGTAGCCCAGCCCCAAATCACCAGGAAATTAAACTGAAATGACAAAGTTCTCTGTTCCCTTTGAGCACACATGCCCAGCAGTTTTTCTGGATGACTCTCTTTCCACATGAACTCAGGGACACCACAGAGGGAACTGGACACACATGTATTATGAAAAGGGAAAGTAAATTCTGCAGAACTTTCAGAAGATAATTATTATCGGAAGGCAGAGTTATCAATTGCAACATACTGGAAACAGAAGGCCACCACTTTGTCTGGTGCTGATGTTGATGCAATGCKAATCAAATATCCCTGCCAAACTGATTGTAAACAGAACTTCATGCTCAGTTGGTTTGGGGAACTCCACTCTTCATTTTTAMATGTCCTTTCTTTTCTGTACAGCAACAGCTGTTGTCATCAGTAGGAGAAGATCCCTGCTGCTTTTTGGACTGAATGAAGGAAGAAAAGTGATGTGAAGTAAAAAGGAAAAAGTAGATGGAGTTACGTAAGATAGAAGGTAGAGCCCATGAAAATTTAAGCTGGATATTGAACTTCAGATCCATTTGTGGCAACAAAGGGAGCCAGAAGGTAGAAGTACTGCAACCTGCTTGCCAGGAGGTAGAAGTACTGCAACCTGCTTGTCCTACGTACGGGCTTCTTGCTTTCCGTGCAAACTCCCATAAGATCAATCCACCAAAGACAGAAAATAGCCAAAGTACGAGCTGCAGCCCTGTTGTGATGTCTGTCACAGCTGCAGGCATTCCCTTCATCTCCCTGCTGAGACCAGATCAGTCTGTTTATGGAGAGCACCATGCTCTGGTGGTGTCTCCAGATGAGAAGCACAGTGTGATTGCCTTTCCCTAGGAACGTACTCTTAATTTGCACTGCACTGTTGGCTGAGTGAGTCTCATTGGTACCAGCCTGAGCTGTGGTAAGCAAGCCCAGGTAAMCAAAGGACATCAAATGCACGTCATGGCAGCCAGTTTATCCTGCAGGGAGRCCTGCAGCTCTCCAGGAGAGGCCATGCTCTGATGGAGCCGCTCGGGCACAGCCTTTCTGAAATGAGTCAGCTCTCCTGCTGCCAGCAAACAGCTCACTACTCCCAATTTATGGAGGCTCATCCATAAATTTGGCTTTAAAGCACTTTACATTGGCATTTACACTACACTTTGCATATAGGGCTGTGTGAAAATGACTACACCTTATAGCTCAACAGCACACATTAGGCCAAAGCAGGTAAAGAGACTCAAATTGCTTTACACACAGATTTTTGACTGTTAGGTGGAAAGGAAAGAAACCTCCAATGCAAACCACTGACAATAGCTGCAGCAGCAGGTGTTTCATAATGTTTTGCAGGTGGACTTACCAGCTACTGTGAAATTGTGAAGGTCAGTAAAAGGGAACTGCCTGAAGTGCTGAGCAGCATTGGGAAAATCGGGAAACAGCTCACAGGAACACAAGGACCAGGGCAGTGCACTCCACAGAGTATGACCACCTGTTGCTCCTGGGCTCTGGTAGGTGCAGAAAGAGTCCTGGGAGAGGGACACCTTTCTCAGGACCACCCTGAGGACATGGTATCCAAGAGCAATGGCTGAGCTGGAGAATCCCTGTTCAGCTATTRTGCTGTTGTGAGATCCCTTAGATTGTGCTCTCTGCCAAGACTCTGCTCCAGAAGGCTAAAAATCAACCATCTATTTTTGGAAAGGGAAGCAACTGAGTTTCTGGAGGGTGTTTCTAAACTCTATAGGAGGAACCAGCACAATAGCAGGATGAAGAGGTGTCAGGCCGTGTTAGGGATGTCACCTCACAGCCTTTTTCTCACGTGCTTCCACCCTGCCCAGAATAGGGAGCAGGAGATGAGGAAGGGCTGCATTCTTCAGCTGGGTGTTAGCTGGCTGGGGATTTCAGTGACTGCTCAGCAAGACCATCTATAGGGGAGGACCATGTGGAGGAGGGGTCTTCACTTTGRGTGAAGAGCCAGAAATTCCTGGGCACCAATTCCAGCTCTAACACTGACTCACAGAACAATGCTGGGCAAGAAAGAAGGGATGAAAACCCAGCTTCCTTGGGGGACAGCAAGAGTTTTGTCATTCCTGTCAATGCTCATCTTCTCATTAAAAGGGATAACGTTTTTAAGGGAAAGACATGTTGAAACCACGGAGCAATTAGTAATGACCCTTCTGCTCTTAAAGGGTGAGCTGAATTTTTCCCCTCAGAAATTACACATTTTCTTTGAAAAAAGTATTTTAAATGGAAAAAAAAATTAGTTTGCTATGGGCTATTTTCCTCTATTTTTGGGAGGACAAATTTTGAATCTTTTTTTTTGCTAGTGAGGAAAGAAAATTGAAGTACTTGAACATGCTAGTTAAGTGAAAAATAAGACCTTAAAATTCCTTCCAGAAATACTATGCAAGTTTTTAAAATATTCTGTGTGTTTAAAAATACATTTTTATGTAGAATATATACACAACAGATTATCTATATATATGAAATACAGTACTTTGTTGAGGTTATAAAACATAGGTACATGCTCAGCTATCACTAATGAAAAACTCAACAAATTAAGACCTGCCATTTATAAAAATATTCCTGTACAATGCTAAGAGATCTTAAATAGACTGTATATAGGCTTCTGGGTTCAGATATTTTAATAAGTTTTTTAAAAACTGATTTTAAAAGCCCAGAAATACTGAAAAAAATACTATTTAATTCCTCTGATTTCTCATTTTCACAAGTTCTATGGAATTCCCTTTTTTAGCTCCTCAGCAAATGAGTTGTATGTTCTGCTGAGTCCATATATGAAGTGGAATTTATGATTTTTTGTCTATATTACCTTATAGAGCAGTAGGAGTTTTGTTGCTGTCTCCAAATATTTGGATATAATCTTATTATTTTCCTTATATAACAGAGAAAGCAGTTCAAATATCGGAATGCTGGAATATATTTATCAACACTCAACCAATTGAGTGGCAAGCAGGATTTCTTTGTTATTATCATTATTATCATCATTTTAAGGCTGTAAAGCCAATTCACTGGCAGCCTCATCTGCTACAAATTTAAGAGCCCTCAATGGGACATCAATTGCATAAGGTGGAGAGGTTCAGCCTCCTGTAGTGCTCTTGACCTTGGGTRTTGGAGCAAACATGATGCAGCTTGGCAGGATCCCCAAACCACTCCCTTGGAAACCCTGAGGCAGCCTGACAGGTCCTGTGGACGAGCTGTTCTWGAGAGGTTTCAGGCTGAGTGTGCTCAGAGCGATGCTGACAGCTCTGACTGAGGGATCAATCCTTGATTAAAGTGAGAGGACCCACCAACAGGACAGACAGATGGGCGTGCAGGATTCCTGTCTTACCCTACAAATCCAGGTAGACTTTTGGAGTGGCTTGGTTTTTATCCAGCTCACAGCCAGACTCTCTGAGATTTTCGTAAGACTGCTTATACAAACAACACACTTAACGTGTGCTACAGGATTGCTGGGGAACAGTCTTGAGCCATGAAGCCCATCCATGGTCTTGCAGGCTTTGAGGCTTCACCAGTGCCACTAACTCAGATATTTTGCATGGGAAAATGTTTGCCTGGATGCACTAATGAGACAGAGTGATGCACAGAAAAAGTGCCTGTAGGCAGAGTGCCCCACTGCACGTTGCTTTTGCAGTCTCCCCTGCTCCATGAAGGATACCACTGGCATGCATCACTGCATCAACTAAGCACAATGAAGCTTGAATACAAAGGGGGAGAAGTTTCAACTACTTATTCCACTTAATTGTTAGGTAGTCTGGCTGTTGATTTCCCTGCTCCTCCTGCTTAGCAGCTCTGCCCTTGGTGGCTTCTCAGATACCCTTGGTTGCTCTCTCCTAGTGGCACTTGCCCATCCCAGTTTGACTTGAACAGGGAGGTCGCTCAGTTTCTGCTTCTAATTCCTTTGGTGAGACTGCCTTCGTGTCRGCAGCATCACAGGGTGTAAGTGAAGGGAAATAAGGCCATGAACATCAGCCTTCCACATTCAAGATGTGCAGTTGTTATGAAAGAGATGAGCCACAGTGTGGGTGAGGCCCACGTGTGCCAGATTGGGTGCACAGAAAYGCTGTGATGCAGAGAACGCGCCCAGCGGTTGCACATAACTGACAACTGCTCATTTAATTAATGGAGCGAAGTAAAAAAAAGATCAGACCCAATTCAAAGTGACAGAGTCATGAGCTGACAACTAAATCATAAACACTGACAGGACAAATAGATCTAAAGGCAAGATCCAGGTGGAGGGTGTGGGGAAGCATCAGTTACTGAGGAAATGRTTCCAAACCCTGAGGGACATTTTGAGAGCGTGTGCATGTACAGGGCTTGTTCCCAGCCATGTGGTGTCTGCATTGCAGCAAGCTCTCTGCTGTGTCATACAGACAAAGAATTAATTCTCTTCTAAGACAGGGATATTTAGTGGGTGGTTATCTAACTGGAATCTCTTMGTGTCCACCCCAGAGATGGGGATGGGTGCAAAGCCACAGACAGAATACACTACTGATGGGTTTCATTCCTTTCTGTATCAGAAAAACCACTGAGAGTTTATAATATCTTAATTTATAGATTTTTTAGTTAATACTTTAAAACTCCCACAAATCAGTCAATATTTTCTTGCACTCAGCAGTGACCAGGTCAGTGCCAAAGCCCTATCAGGCAGTGCCAGCACTAGTCAAGGTTGCTCTCATCTGGTGCTTGGCACCCCTCCATAGGTGTAGAGTTACTTCAGCCCTGTTTCCTTCTGCATGGCTCTGAGTGCTGCCCCCAAGGATAGTAAGGAGCAGCAGGGTTCCAGAGTGCCCACATTTCAGTGCCATGATGCAACGAAGGGCTGAATTCTTTCCCATGGCCCAAGTCACTATCAGATCCACCTGCAGAGCTCAAGTACCCCACGGCTATCCCGAGCAAAACTTAACCCAAAACCCTTAGAGTTCCCTTCTCCTTCCTAGTGTGTGCCTGCCACAGCTGTCAAACACAGATTAAATGTCAACAAGCTCTCTGTAACTGATATTAACATTGGGCATGGTCAGYTGGGACATGTCCCAGCCCCGAGTCACCTGCAGCACAGATCCCTGGCTCTTGAACAGCCCCTCTATAAAGTCAGTAGGGAACAACACCGGAGATTGCTGAAAACCCAAATATGATGTTGGCAAGTACTCTTTGCAATYAGAAAGGAGGATGGTATGGAGCACAAACAAGTCTCAGGACTGGATGCAATAACTCTCTCAGACTTCAGGGGCTGAAATGTTTGTGATGATTCCAGGATTGCAAGATAATGGCAGTGGGTATTCTGTTTAAACATTTAAAAGCTATTCCTTATCACTCTTAGAGTACCTCCAGTGGGTCTCCCACATGCATTAACGGTGCCTGGTGCTGCTATTGGCAAACTCTGGATATATTTCCATTAGCAAATTGTGCAACATGATAGCAGCAATTCTGGAGAAAAAACGGCCAGTGCTGAGATCCCAGCACAACTCCTTGTACTCCTTCCAGGGCCCTCCCTCTGGAGCAGCTTTGGCTCCATGACAGTTATCCATTAGCAATGGGGATGCACCCGGTGTGCATGTGGAGCTCAATCTTCCGTGTCTAGCTGGATCCAAAAGGTGTCTAGCCAGATGCTACAKTATGGTGAGGGTGAATAAAAGATTTTCACTCCAAAACTGAACTAAACCAGTAGAAGAGACAAACCTACTTTCACAGAAACAAACATTTTTCCTGAATTTTCTTTTCTCCTGTGATTTGTCTTGTTTTTCTCCTTGTGTTTGCAGTCTGCTGCCCACCTCTGCTGTTTGGCATGACACCATGATGCTCTACCCAAGGCAATTTCCTGGCTCCATTCAGTCTGCCCTTTAGCATGTGACACATCCTCATTTTTTATTTCTTAATCAATCTCCATTTTAACTCTAAGCAGTTGTTCATCAATGGAAGAATGACAGTTCAGATGCTCAATGATTTACCTCTCTGGAAAACTTGCACTGGTTTAAGCTCTAAAATTAGCTGTAAACTGTCAGTTTTTGAGGTAGGGCTCTCACTTAGGAGGAAAGGTGAAGAAGATTGCTGCCGCCCAGTCCTTGCTGGAGGGGAGACAGTTCGATATCTGCAGCAGGGATTCCTACCATCAGCAAATTCCTCACTCTCCTGGGTCAATCACCCCACGGWCAGTCAAAAGGCAGGAGGGGCCCCATGGAACTAGGAATCACTGTTTGCACTCCTGCAGCCTAACTGCTGCTCCCTGTGGGAATAGAGATTAAATTTATCCCAAGGGTTTAGCAGAACTCRTGTATCTGCCCTTTTCACATGCTTTCAGGAGGACATTTTGCGTCACTTGTAGCTGCTGTTCTCCTCTTTTGTTAGGCTATTCTCTCAGGATTTATATGCTGTGTAGAAGTTTTGTTTCACATCACAATGTGTTTATGTGCAGGTCAGGAAATTAATCAGCCGACTATCTGAACAATTAAAACAATTTCGGCCAGCCTGGCTTTGCTTTGATTCTGGGTTTGGGTCTGTTGTGACTCATCAAGCTCATGTGGCTGTCAACAGCACTGATCACACTCTCTRAAGAGGGGAAAGAGCTGGGTTTACCAGAGAGCTGCCAAGGATTGGCCTCATGGGCTGTACAAATGAGTGCTGTTTGTTACCAAAGCATCTTCTCTAATGATCAACACTGCCTTCAGCTAAGGAGCTGTTCTGCTCCTTCACATGCCCCGTAATCCTCTCCCTTGAAGCAGCCCCGTTTGTCAAATTAGGCTGGAGGACAGAAGATGCCTTGTCTGAATGTGGCTTAACCCGTACACAATTCGGGTCACACGGCCTTTATCAATAAGCACTCGGTTGTTGTCAAACCAGCCCAAAGCAGAGCAGCAGGAAAAAAACACAGCTCCAAAGTTGGAGCTGGGCTGTGCCTGAATTGCTGCTGCCCTCTGCTGCCTCCGGAGCAGCCGGGGAGAGCCCGTGCATCCCACCAGCACGGCACAGGGGTGAGGGCAAGGGCTGGCTCCTGTGCCTTCCCACCCGCACATCCCAGAGCTCCCACTCGGGCCAGATGCTCACTGCAGCCCAGACACATCTCTGCTCAACACCTGGCAAGAATGCTTTTCTACAGTCATAAGAAAATGGAGAGCCAGKCTCTGGCCAGCAGCGCCCACTGATGGGACAAGAGACAAACAGGCATCAAGGGATTAACGTGTCCATCTGAACAGAAGAAAACAATTCTCTTTTTTCCCTTTGAGGGTGGTCAAACACTAGCACAGGTTTCCCAGGGATACTGTGGAGTCTCTTTCTGCGGAGATTCAAAAAGCCAGTGGGACACAGTCCTCTCTCTCTGGCCATAAGGGGGTTGGACTAGATGATCTCAAGAGGTCCCTTCCAAACTAATTGATTCTGTGACTATATTAGGCATTGTATGATATTATTGTTATACAAAAGCAGATACTGCTGAAAACCTCTCATGAAACAAGTAAAACCATCAACTGTAAATGTTTGCAGGTACTTTAAGTGTAATGCAAAGGCTCTTCTGTCTCGTACATCATGGAGAAATAAACATACCTTTTTTACCACTCCTGTAGTGGCCACAATTGTCTCTGCTCCTTCCACAGTCTTGTTTGCCACTGTGTTCACGCTGGCTACTACAGCTTCTCCCACCACATTGGCCTGCTCTTTGGTCTTCTCAGCAACTGCATTTTCAACAAAAGCAGAAAATCAGCAAGCTAGACACTACCAGAAGGCTGTCAAATTCCCTGGGATGAAAAAATTATTGGTGTAAAAGAAGAAATCAGTCCTGGTGCAGTCCTTGTCTGGATTTTTTCGATGAGATCACGTCTGAATTTAGATCATGTACGTGATGACTTTTGTCTGACACAAAATGCTGCTCAGAGAGCAGTACTGCAGCCTGTCAGTCTTTGTGGGCAACWGGAGAATGAAAAATTCAGTCAGATACTAAGAGAMAACAGTGTAAATAAGGTATTTTGCRTTGCAAACTGTCCATGGCCTCTCCCTGGGTACCTTCTGTTTGGTTCAATGCCCCTTGGCAGAAYGAAGAAAYAGTTACGAAATTCTTTGGGGAAAGGATGCATTCATCTTCCTGCAGGGTGGYCCATATGGCTGCTCTGCCTTGGATCTTGGAGTCTGGGATATCCTAGAAGGAACCCTTTTGGTCCCTGACTCTGTGACTGCCTGACAGAAGTCTCCCAAAGACCACGGTCTTGGCCAGACAGTATCTGATGCAAGTAAATCCTCTCTGTCTGCTGGGCTGTGCACTTGACATTGTGAAATGTCTAAATTGCTGTGAATCATTCCAGTCTGCCAAGTAACCTTTGTTAAATTTTTTGGCCTGCTCTACTGATTCAATATTTTCTCCCATCCGTGTCCACTGCAAATGCCAGACCCCGAACCATCGCTCCTGGCAAGCACCCWCCATTCATCAGCTGGAAAGTCAGGTAGATTGGTGGTGTTTCACAGAGATCTGCCACTTGGCAGGGTGATGTCCTTCCCAAGAGCTCTAACAAATTAAAAAAAGCAGATTTTCACATCTCTCTCAGGGCTCTTACCTGAGGTCACGCTTTGCACTACGCCCTCCTTGGTTTTGGTGCCTGTGAAAGGAAACACAATCCATCAGTGCTGCCTGGCAAAGAASACCCTGATTTCTGGACACAGATGGCTTCCTGCTCCTAGGAAGGGCAGTGTGGACTGGGGGGCTGCTGGTACCTCCTGCTCAGACACAAATAGTTTGTAGAGCCAGAAAAGAGACTAGCTTCCCTCCCCAATAAAGCCAATGAGTACCTTTGTGCTGAGAGYTGGAGAGCTTCAACAGCAAATTCTCTGGAGATGCCTAGACCTGAAAAAATCTTGATTATACCATGCTGAATATGAAAAATTGTCCCTGGAATATTTCCCAAATGAGCAGTCAAGCRGTGGTAAATCAACTTCCAGCTAATTGTAAAAATGACTGTAAATAAAATCACCTGGCAGTATCTCACCAACCTCAGTCTTGCAAGATATGGAGTTGCATCCATGGTTCTCCCCTGCCTTTCAGCACGATACCTGGCTGCAGTGGTCATTTAAAGTCTCGTTCTGTATTACTTAAAGACTCTGGAGAAACCTGAGACTGAATTTGCAGAACCACCAGCCACCTACTACACACCTGCTTACTAGATTCCCCCCTCAGTGCCTCAGTCTAGGCTGTAAATGCTCACAACAATACACAGAAAGCAGATGGGTTTATATCAAATTATGAATGTACACCACATGTATGCTTGCATTGTAGTTCATCTGTCTGTTCTCAGTGCAGAAAAGCTAACAGGATGTGAAGGCATCCAGTTTGCAACACAAATAGCCCTAAGGAATAATTAATCTCTGTGATTTTACTCCACATTTGAAGTGACCAGCTATATATCCCTTCTACTTGGTACTGCAGCAGATAAGTTAAATCATATAGCAGACGGGCAGCCCCCATTGTAACTAGGTGCTTTACACATTAGAAAAAATAAAGGATCAAATTTATCTCTGTTGGAAGTTAAATAAACATGTGCCAAAATATTCCACTAGTCCCACTTTACTGTGTATTGTAAATCATCKGTACCTATACAAGTTCTCTTTAAGTTTCCCATACTGATACAACAAAAGGATTGCTATGGCCAACTGTCAAAAGGATAAAAATGGACAATCGGGCAGATTTTTGACCCCCATGGTAATGGAGCATCCGTGGGTGTGGTGRGAGAAACCAGCTACAAACCACAGCTAATTCGCATTAACAGCCTGAAAAGCAAAACACGTGCAGTGCCCTGATAACAAGAGGTCCAGCCCAGCTCTGCTCTGCCTGATACATGCTACGTATTATTGAATGTAATTCTCGATTGTTGATTTATTTTGGGGGTTGCAATGTTTGCCTGGGGCAGAACAAAACTGTTCTACTAAAATATGCCCTCAACATTTCGCTCCACCCTCCCAAMCTGTGTTAGAACTCCAGAGATGAAATCTTTGTACCTTTTATTTGTTACTGCTGCGAACTGCCGTTCCCACGATACACAAATCTGTCCAGAAGCATAGCCTTGAGCAGAGCAGGTGCAGGTCCCAAACCATGAATGTGAGCCCCTGAATGGGCCAAASACACCCAGTTCAATTCAGACTGCATCCTGCTTTGTTTTCCCTCCCAATACCATTCCAATAAAAGACTGGCACAATATTGATTTGACATACAAACTTGTCTTGTATCAGACACAGATGCTCAAGCTTAGCCCTTTGCTGGTTTTTGGTCAAAGAACAATTGATAGTTAAGTAAGGCACATGATTTGCTCTACCAGCCTTTCATGCCTTTCAGTTTTGTGGTAAACACGCTTAGTGAGACAAGAGTRTACTTCTGTATGTTTTTTACCAGACTTTTCAGGTGACTACCTGGGTTCAATTCTTTTACAGGGGGAGGGGAGCGGTAGGTGCTCTATTTACTGATGGAAAATAACTCCAGAAAGGATGCAAAGAGAAGAAAAGCATCCGAATCCATTTGGCGACAGAAGCAATGTCATTGGGAAGAGTCACTGCTGCAGCCTGGGCAGAGCTGGCCCCATCCTCCCAGCCGAGCCACGCCCGATGACTCAGGCTCCCATCCATTATGCACCGCACGAAACCCGACCTTCCGGCGCTCGCTGCTGCCAGCAACCCGCATCTGTTGAATCAGAAAGCAATCACCTGATGCTCAATCTCATTTCACTCATTAGTCCTTGCCTGCGGCTTTGCACACAGAATTAGAAGTTCATGCCTCCTGAGTGCTGTGAGTCATCTGTGAGTGCCTTGGGACCGCCAGGGTGGGACCGAGTGCTTTGCACTGGGACAAGGCCTAGATAAAAAGGGGTGTTTTGATGTGCTTTAAGTTCTGCAGGAGTCCCTTAGTTTACGCATAACTCGGTGAGTTGGGGCTTTYGGTGACACACATGGTCAAAAATCATTCTGCAAAGCCAGTAGTGCACTGTTTTGAGGTTTCCTGAGCTATAGCATTGAACAGTACTCATGACTCAATACTCTGATGCAGCTTTGCATTACATTAATTAACTTTAGCATCACTTATACCCCTTTTTAAACCAATTTTAAAAAGACAGCCCATTGAACCAAATGCTGGATCCACACTAAGTGTGCAGGGATCCTTTACCACTTGGGTGCAATCAGAGGCTGTTAGGATTTGGAGAGCAGTCTGTGATTTCCCCAAGGGTGCTCTTTTTGTGCACCCTCTGCTCTCCCCCACCCGCTCAGCAGGGCCGGTGGTGGGGCAGGAGCACCGCACTGCAGGGGCAGCACAGGAGGSACACAGGAGGGAGGCATCTGCTGCCCTGACATGGGCTGTGGGAGCTGAATCTGCAGGGAGCAGAGGGGAACGAGGTGGCCACAGTGTCCCAGTGACACTATTCACTCCTSACTGATGCCTCTGAGTGAGCATTTTTTTCTTCTCCCAGGCAGCAGCAGTGACTCACCAGACATGGTGGATGTGCCCAGACATTTGGATTCCTCCTTAGAGAGTCAGCAATGAGTTAACACAAATATCTAAATGAAAGTCAGGAATCTGCTTCATCCATCCTAGGCCCTGGGGATTCTGCTCCCTTTCCTGACCTTCTCAAAAAAAGACCCTCAAGGTTCTACACAGTATTATTCTCTCCTAGCATCCAAAAATTCAAGTTTCATCACCTAATGCTCTCGATGGAGCTGCTGGGAAGGAGCAATGCTCTGCAAGGGAAGGAGCAATGAAAGAACAGTTCAGGTCTTTGATTTACTCTTTATGTGGCACAGAGTGTTAAAAGGCAGCATGAACAACACAYTAATCATTCCAGTTTTGACCAACATACCACACCTCCACCTTCTCTGGTTATTAAAACAAACCCCTATTTTCTGAGCTAATCAGCATCTGGCCTTTACTTTTCCTGCCTGTGAAAGCCTGAATTTTCCCCAAAGGGCTCAGCTTCCTCCAGGTCCCAACAGGAACTGAGTGAGGCCAAGGCAAAGCRCTGACCTGTGAATGACAGGGCAGGAACTGGCAGTATAGCAAYAAACCAAACCAAAAAAGGAGAAGGCACTTAAACCTCATCTTGATCCTTATTTCATCCTCATTCAGAGATTAAGGTTTCAAGAATTTTTAGTTTCAGGCTTGTATAAAACTTTATTGAATAGGTTAGAATCCCATAAAGAGACCTCTTGGCTGTGCAACAATGAAAACCAGGTCACAGTATGGAGGTGCACAACGTGACTGAACAGAGCTGTGRGGAATTATGTACAAAAATTCTGAATAACCCCAACACAACTCAAATCTGGAAGCAGGTGGAGCAATAATGATGCCMCAACCTGACACCCACATGTGACATTTTGCAGACTAGTGTTTCAGTTAGTTTAGTTGTTTACAGAGATGCTGCTTACCTTTTTTCTTGTGGTTCAGCTTCAAATTGAAATGTGTACTGTCACATCCATTCATTTCCACCATGTCAATAATTAAGTATTTAAAATTTAAGARGAAGGCATTACCAGACCTGCTACATACACATTTTATAATTAATTTGTAATGTACAAATGCATATCTGTAGCTACTGCCAACARAGCTGTTTTAAGTAGCTAAGTACAGCTGTGGATGTTGCAGTATGATAGCAGGAAGAGCCTGCATGTAAACTTTCCTACAGAAAGAAACACTCCCACATCCAGCAGAAATAAAAAGCTCTGTGAAATGCAGTAATCAGCAGCGAGAGAATCAGTCTTGGGAGCCTAAAACTCTAAAGAGTTTGCATTATCTGTAATATCTGACCATCCAGCCATATAATTGCATGTGCTAGATAAGTGGAGATAGTGCGTTTTGAGGGTAACCTTGAAAGGGGAGGTTTCAGCCCATTAACTGTGAAAGAGGTCTCTAGACTGGACATCAGGCATTGCTGTTTTCCAGATCCCATTCTTTGGGCAAAGGGAATTTGGGCATCTCTTGTAAAGMAAGATTAATGTGTGCACAGGCAACGAAATGGGTCAGTGAGCAGGAGAAGGATTTCAGGATAAACCCGTTTGTTTGTGGGGAAACAGATGCATCCTGCAATCCCCCCTCACTGACACCGCTGGCTCCTCTCAGGGATCTCCTCAGTGAGTCTCTCCCCGTGTGGAGGTGARGCAGAGACCGGCAGTGCTCCGATGCCTGGAGAGTGTCTGACTCCCCCTGCAAACAATCAGTGAATTGTCAAACCTCAYGCCTGAGCACCTGCTCCTTGACATCGTGCTGCCTCCCCCGTGGTTTCYATGTCTAACTTGCAGCTGGGGAAACTGAGGCACAGGGCGGCTGTGGCAGCCCAGGTTTACACAGAAACTCTGTAGAGCTGAGGCTCTTACCCAGACTATCCTGTTAGTCACTCCCAAGCTTCAGCCACAATAACAATTTATGCAGCTGTTCATGCTCAAAAGTAGATCAAAACCAGTTCTCTCTTACCTACATACATTACCCCTTCTTTGGTCTTCTCTGCAGCCTCTGTCACTCCCTGCTTGGTCTTTTCTGCAGCAGCCACCACACCTTCTTTAGCAATGGAGAAACCTTTCTTAAAGACATCCATCCTTGTTGCTTGTTAGGGTATTGTCTGGGATGAGCTGAATGAGGGAGCAAAAGCAGCAAAAAGCACCTCAAGGCTGGGACTGTGAGATGCAGCCTTACTCTCGGCAGATAGTCGGTTCGTGTGCAGGCGCTGCCTCTGCTCTTCCTCCTGTGCTGGATGAAGGCAGTGTGGCACAGCTCACAGCCCTGCCTGGCTCTTATTGATGAAGTGTGCTGCAGTGTAGCCAATGCCCGTCTAGAGCTGATCCTGAAATATTAATGATACGGATCTGCTTGGGAAGCGTTACGGAGGGAGGGGGAGAGCAGCACAACGATGGCAATAGGTAAGGGGCTGTCTGGACCATTTCCAGGCAGTTAGAGCTTTTAAAATATGCTGCAACGTTCTCACTCAAGGATGGTCTCAGTGAAGAGGGAGACTTTAGCAGAAGAGCTGAGGTCCTGAAAGGGCATTTTCCTGAGGCTGCAGCAGGAGCCAAACACCAGCTCTGCTGGGCCCCAGAGGGTGCAGAGCACGTAACACTGGCAGAGTTTGTACCAAACAAACAGGGTCAAGGCTGCTTGGGCTGGCATTTATCAGAACCCACCCTGCATAAAACATTAACAAGAACATTACTTCTAGTAAATCCTGAGAGAAAACAGCTATAGCGTGGTGCTCAGGTGAAGGGAGCTCRAGGTCCCACCTGCTGTGTTTGTCAAGTCTGAAGTCATTCAGTATAAATTGTGGGGTTTGCTCAGCTGTATATCCCATTACAACGGTTCATGTCTGAAAACTCTGACGCCTGTTGGGGGAAATCCTGTTTCCTATTTGGTTCTCTGAGTTGCTGTAGACAGAGCCCTGCTCCACCACTGCAGAGTGAGACAACATCTCACACCAAACACCATCCCTCACGTCAGAGCYGGTACTGCAGAGCACAGCGGGGTGAGAACAGCCAGCAGAGAACTGACTGGGCAAAGCTTACAGTTTGCAGGGAGGATCCATCAAGCCTCAAGGCCTGCCTAGGAAAAAATACCAAACAGTATTATGATCATTAATAACAGTTGGATATCTTAATGTGCTTGCAGTAAACTTCAAGTTGAAGTGTTTTGTGAAGTAGATCCTGAGTGGCCCAAATCAGCTGTTGTACCACCAACAAACTGAAATTCAGTGCCAGCACCTGTGAAAGCAATTGCTGGTGCAGCAAAGCCATTTTTAATTTTTTTTTAACAGTGCCAGATGTGAAACTATGGAAGCCACCAGCTGCTGAGCCCAAACCGTGATAGCCTTTGGCTGCTTTTCCTCACCAGGCAAAGAGAATACAAAATTCAGAGGCTGAGCTCTATTATGGGAAGGTAGAACTCCACAATGTCACGAAGTGCAGTGTTCTGCAAGCCACTGCTGCCACCAGTTATCAGCCTGGAAGTGTCAGATGGGGAATGACTACACAGAAAAAAGTCTGAACAAAAAATGCCCTATCTGTACATGCATGCAGACATGTATACAAATATAATTCTTACTGTGGAGCTAAGAACAGTTTTTGGAATATTTTTTTTACCCCATACTGAAATCATTAAAAAGCAGTTGATCTGGTAAATAACATATAGAGTTCTTAATCCTTTCCTCACAAATAACTCTCCTTACTTATAAATGAAGAAGAAATTTCCATCCAAAAGTAAAGGAGCCAAATTTCTGTCAGACTAATGAATTTATCAATTGTTAATTTAAAAAAGTGCAAGATTCAGACAAAGGCCAGCACAACACACCGATTATTGTAGGAGCTCACATTGTTCCACATTGTTGCAGCAAGAAGTGAAAGAGGTTTTTCTTACCATCTGTCAAAACTCCCCCTAGGCTGATGGTTGATGCTATGGCTGGTGCTCATTCCTCAACCCAAGGCGCTCTCAGACTGAAGATATCCTCACCTTACTTGCCATACAACCAGTGCTTTAGCCTCGTTGCTCCTGGAGCCAGTCACAAAACCACCATTGATGTCATCAGGCGTAGGGCAGGAGCATTGTTTTAACTGCATTTGTTAAAAAAATGAATTTATCATCTTTGAGAATTGTTCCAGGGCCCATTTAATTTTTCACCAGATTTTCAAAGACCATTAAAGCAGAGCATAGATCTTCCCAGGGTTATGGGTTTTACTGGTATTTTCAGGAGAATGCCAGGGCTGATAAGGCTGAGTGAGAAGTATATTTTAACTCAGTTCAGCTATTGTTGTCACTGTGATTCTGACAATTAAATTCTACATACTTTGCACTGCTATAAAAGGTAACAAATACATGAAATATCAAGCCATCCTGGGATGTGAAACATGAATCATCACCACATTGAATTAGCCCATACTCAAGCGGGACACTCCTTTCCGGCCTTCTCCTGTCCTGATGACCTTGAGAAAGGGCTCACAAGATCTATTTCAGTGCTGTTGGATCCCTCCCAAGGCAGCAGACATTGTTTTACCTTGAAACCTTTTTAGGAAAGCTCTGGACTCAAGACAAAATCATAGACAATCTATACAGGGCAAGCATCCATGAGTGCTCCTCAATATTTGCCACCTCCAGGGGACTGTAGGACCCTGCTTCAACTCCAAGCAGAGGATTCAGTCCCAGATTGTTGCCAACCCYGGCTCAGACAAAACTAACAGCAAGAGTTAACACAAACTACCTTGGCTTTAAGATTTTGCTAGGGACTTAACTTTCTGCCTGGTTAGTTTTCCCCCCTTGCATCAGATAAAMTAATCAGCAGCTAAAGAGAAAGGGCTCCAGCAGGCAATTCAGAGACCACAAGTTTTACCTCACCTGGCAGCAAACCCTTTTTCTGTGTTTTCTGCCTTGCAGCATTGGGAGAAGCCAGCTAAGCTACACATTAAGCTTTTTTTTTCCCTATTGAATATCACTCATATCACTGTAAACAAATCTGTRTCTCAAAAACATTTGGCTGATGTTCTTAATATTGAAAGAGAGCCCCTTGCCTTGACTTGTGCAATGACAAACCATCCCCTTGCTCTTCATTTAAASTCTGAATTCTGGCTGCTCAGGCTTGGCCATTGAGCCTCTTGCTCTGTAACAGCCCAGTTTGTTCAAACTTCCCCTGAAAGGAGCAGCTCCTCACTTCTCATGTGTCTCCACCTCTCCCTGMGTGCTGGTGGCTGACACTGGAAGCAGCTCTGTTCAATGTCTGCCAGCAATTCCAGAATATGGGCAAGAGAATTCTAACTCAAGTCCACCTATTCCCAAAGCACTGATGCAAGGCAAAGACAAGATTGCAAAGCAGAAATCAAAATTCCCTGTCCCCTACTGTWTTTTTTTCTTTTTGTCTGTGACAGATTAAACAGGATTTTACTTAATTGAAGACTCTTCCTTCTTGAATTTTTCCAGTTGCAAGCTACTCTGCCCACAAAACCTTAACCTTGTCCTTTAACAATGAACTTCTGCAGGAGACTAACAGCTGACAAAGTCCTTTTGCTTGATGAAAGAAGTGTGATTTGGTCATATTCTACTGAAGTATTTAAATGGTATATGATCTAGTTTGAAAGACAGGTGAGGAAAGGAAAGACAGACTGCTTTTGTGGCTGGTAAATATCCTTTGTTCAGGAAGTTTTTGCATGAAGAATAATATTAACATAAACAGGACCAAACCTTGCTATATATAAACAGAAATCCTTCCTCTCTCTCTTCACTTATGATAACTTCAAAATGCAGAAAGGAGAACTGCCACAGATATGTAATTTCCATGCCCTAATGAAAACAAGCAGTTGTCTGACATCCTCTTGGTAAACAGTTTAGGACTTGACCCCCTGCATGTACGTTTGCACAGGTAATGAGCTAATTTCCTTAGCCAGGGAATGAATAACCCAGGGACGAGCCATTTTTCAGGAACACACACAGGGATGAGCCACATGCAGTGCACAGAGTGCTGCCAGTACAGCGATCTTCTGTGACTGATGTCTGCTGTCGAACACCGCTGATAGCTCTTGAGCAAACCATTAAAAATAAATGCAATAAGAATTCATCTTCTTCCTCAGAGGGAAAGGGCAGTGAAAGGAATTGCTCCCTAGCCCTGCAGCCCCCCTGACACTCTTCTCCTTGTGCTCTCTTCCCCCAGAGCAGCTGCACACGCATGAGCGCGCATCGGCAGCGGGCAAGGAATGAGACAGCATTTTCCACATCTAAATCCCACTGCCTAATGAGAAGTTATCCCTTGCTGTGCAGCTATCAACAAAACTGCCTTCTCAGACATAAAATCCTTTCAGTTATTCAGTCTGCTTCAGAGATTTGGAGCTGGGATATATGAATCTAAAGCAACACTTGCTTTTCATCTTTTCTTGGCTTTTTAAACATTTTTTTTTCTTTTTTTTTTCCTTTTAAATACACAGATTCAGAATTTAAATCTATAATTAAGAGCATTACAGAGCAGGCAGTGAATCTGGGAAGAYACAAACGAAACAAGAAAAATCATCAGAATCTATTAAGTGAAAACTGAATTTCTAAGGGCTCTTCCTCCAGAGACATGCTGACTGGAACAGCCAGAGTATTTGCTTCCCAAGTACATCCAAGCCATTTATCGGACAAGCCATAAATCAAATGCATTGTTTGGCACTGTTTACTTTGTGTTTGCCCACCTCCTGTCCAGCTGTAGCTGCAGGGCTCTGACCYTAAACCAAAGGAAAGGGGCCAAGATGAGATTTTGCACCTTAAGCAGATTATCCAGGAAATGGTGCTGGCATTTGATGATGGAATTGCAAACAGGACAGTGAATTATTGGGGGAGGCAGCATCAGAGGGGATTCAGAGCTGTGTTTAATGGAAGTGGTTAGAATTACCAGACCAGGCAGGAGCAGACCTGACACTCACTGGCAAGATCCCAGGGCATAAGCGATGGATCTGGTGTAACTGGCAATACCAACTCCTTGAAGACTGGCTTGCAGTTTGAAGAATAGTTTGAACACTTCGAGGAAGCACTCCCCAGAAATACTTGGAGGAAGAGTATTTTCATGAATAAGGGCTTGGGGGAAAACAGAAGTCACTAGTGACTGGGGACCAAGAGTGAAGGGACAATGTCCTTTGGCTGTTCTAAGAACTGCCAGGGCAGGTTCAAACGTCTCCACCCCACTACTATTATCACATCACTTACTGAAAGGGTTGCTCTGCAAGGTACACCAACACTAGACCAGGCAACTGAAGAGAGACAAGATGTGTGCTGGTGTTGGTTGGTGCAAGGATGGTGTATGTAATTCGTGAGTAGGTACACTCCTCAGACCTGCTCCTCTACAGATGTAAAAGAAAACTTACAGCCCACTCTCCCCACATGTTTTGAACCAATGGTAAAACCACAACACGTTATTCAGATATCCCAAATCATAAGAGCTGTTAGACAAAAACTTCAACTAGTGTTCAGTAAGGAAGTCCCCTAGAATAATTAATGCCTTTCMTGAGCTCATGGCAGCATCCTATGCTATGCCTACCACAAGGAAAGGGAYGTCATTCCCGGCTTGCTCCATATTTAGCATCTTTCGTAACGGCTACCAAAAAAATAGTCATGTTAAATTATTAACCTACAAACTTGTGCCTGCTCTATCCATAGGGCAGCACCATCCCAACAGCACAGAGAACAGGTTCTTGCACCTGGAGGAGCAGCAGATGTTCTGAGCCAGGAGGATGGCAGAGAAACACTGCCCCACCATTTGGGAGGGATCACACCCATGAAGAATGACTTCAGTATCTGCAGYCCAAAGTCATTCTCTGCAAGCCAGGATCTCACTGCAGGTCAGGTTATAAGCCTGATACTTGTTTTGCCTTATGTTTGCTTCAGTTCCTTCCTGATAATGGTCTTAACATGTAAATAAATATAATGCTTAGGTCACATCCAGTTACTTGTGAGAAAGGCACATTTCTATGTGAAACACGGCACATGAAATATTCACACATTGACATGTGTTACAGCAGGATGCACACCATTCTGAAATAAAAGCAGCAGGAAGGAACAGAGGCAAGTAGCTAATTTTTTTCAGTCTTCAGTCCAGACCTTGTGATTTCWTCTCCCTGGAGAAGTGATGGCTACAGCAAGAGCAGGTTTTCCCTCAGAATTAACAAAATCTCTCCCTGCCTATCCCCATTTGCTGCTGCCACTGCTCTTAGGCAGCTGTGTCTTCCACAGGGCAGGAAGGGAACTTCCATGTGTCTCTGGGTTCTTCCATTAAGCATAAAATTGGGGCAATCAGGAGAGGGGTGAAAATCCAGCCAGTGATAAGGAGATGCAAATTCATAACCTTTAATAACAAGGCCTTCAAAAATCCTGGAGAGATTTTATCCTCTATTTTCAGCCAGAATTGGAATGAATCCATTAAAAGCTTTACATTTAATGCTCTGCAGGACACACTGAACTTTGGGCTGCTCATYTCATCATTCAAASCATGAGACRATCTAGCAGTCCTGCATTCCCACTYGTGTTATCAGYGGAACATCATTCTCCTCCATTTTATTCTTTAAAATGCCAGAGCACATTTCACTACAAGGGGGTGAAAAAAGAAACACAGTTTATGAAAGCAACAAAACTAAAAGCAGCATCAAGTAAATCAAAACTAGTAAGAAAGCTACATCCAGCCTCCACAGCCTTTAAAAAAAAATTATTATTAGGATGTGGTGACAGAGGTAGCYCTTGACAGCAGCTTTTAGCTAGTGGGGTATTTTTAACAGTAATTAAAAATGAAAAAAAAATTAGGCCTAAGATCCAGAGATGACAATCCAAAAAGAAATTATTAAAAGTGCTCAATTATCCTGACCTCACTGAAGGACAATGTCATGAAAATCTTCTCTTTTGATGGAACAGACAATGATTCACAGAGTTAACTTTGCAAACACCACATAAGAATAGATGTTTGTAGGCTCCTTTCTACTGTGCATCTGCTCTGAGTCCCTCAATGCCCGCAATTGTTGTACATACCACAAATATTCTGATGCTAAWGCCAAGGTATTTCAGCCTTTAAACTGCAGAAAAACCTCCATGTGCAGCACCGGACCAAGCAGGTCTGTGACATTTTCTGGCACGGTAATGAGAGTCTGTTACAGCACTCAGTATTTTCTTTCCTTTCTTTTCTCTTCCTTTCCTTTAAGCTAACATCCTTTTCCTGTGCCTGAGGGAGAGGGYAGTTGATAAAAGCCGAGTTCCTGTTCACAGATAAGTTTAGAAGGCAGTGCAGCTCACAAGTTCCTTGAATAAGCTGTATTCCTACCACCTTTTTTCCCCCCCTGTCAGAAACGTCTGAGCCTCACACAGGAACCAGGCTCACATTGTTCAATAGCCACGGACGTTTCCACAGTAGCTGGGAGGGCCGAAAGCTCTTTCCGCTCTTTGTTACAAATATTTTTTTTATTTTTTCCTTCCTTCTTCCAACTTTCCAGTTAAAGACTATTGCCGGGGAATTTCTGAAGTRATTCAGGCTGAGCTTTAGAGAAAAGAACAAGAGACAGGTGTAACTGGGTGGGAAGGAGCCCAGGATGCTGGTGAAGCTGCTTTTGCTGGTCTGTAGCACAGGAGGACTGGCAAAGCTGGTGGAACACACAGCCCATCATGGACACGCTGATGTTTCTGGGCACAGCCTAAWGCCACGGGTTCATGAGACCTCTGCACACCCCCAGAGAACTCCTCTGGCACGCCAAGAAGAAGGTTACTGGGAGGCAGAAGGCCTCAGGGAGGATACTCCAGATTACCCTTCCAGTGTGATCTCCTCACATCAGGAAGAGAGAGGGGATTTTGAAGCTGTGAGCCCACAGTCCCGGAATGGGTGAGTACCCCAACATAATGAGAGGGCAATCCTCTCTGATCCTTTTATGTTCTATTGATACAGGACTGCTTTCAGTAGAAGTTTCTCATTAAAATACATTAGATTTCAGGGGCCAATCTATATCCAAACTAGAGTGGTTTAAATGCTTTAACTTCACAAACAGAAATTGCCTGAATTGCCTGTGGAGGAAGAAACCACAATGGGACCAGCTCTTTGCTTGSTCTGAGACAGCAGAACAAGGTTAGGGGTCTGCACACATCTGGCAGAGGTGAAGCGTCTCAGTTCTGCCACAAACCAAAACTATCTCTGGCAAAGCAGAACTAGAGGAAGCTRATTTACTGATGTTTTCTTATCATAAACCAATGCTGATTATTTCTGCTGAGCATGGCAAGCTTTGCCTATTAGCAGAATGTGCCTGYCTGCAGACCTTGGGCCTTGGAAATGGAGAGGGAAAGAGAATGGCAGGATGTTAGCAAAATAAAAATCATGAGGACTAAATATAACAAACTAAGGAATAAGGAATAAGCATGAAAATGACTACAAAATTTCACACCTCCATCCCATTCAAAAGGTTTTCATGCCAGAAACATGCTTTTCCTGGTCATCTGTAGCAGAAGAGTAGCCATTCTGAGTGGAAAAGGTATGTACTTCACTAGAAATATTCCCAAACCCTATGATTTGTGTAAGTTTTACAGGGCATGTAAGTAGGTCTCTAAATGTTTAAAATAGATGAAAACCAAGCAGGACAGTGAATGAATCTTTTATAGCCCTGATGGATGGGTACAGCAGAGCCCTGTTCAGGAGAGCTGAAACAGCAGCACGCTGAGTGCTGTTCACAGCTCAGTGCTTTAGGATGCCCTGGTATTTTTCCCTTTAAATGCTCTTGAGGAAAGGAAAARAGTGAGATGGAAAGAGACTATAAAACCTTGCTCATGTTATCTTTCCTTTCATGCAAACTGAAGTAGGCAGTCTTGTTTCTAATGTCATCTACGTGTAAAATAGGGCTTCCTTTCTGCATGTGAATGGTGAGTGTATGAAAACCCTGCTGTCCTTCACACTACATCTTCCCACGAACCTGCATCTCCCYCTAATAGCTCCAAGTCACTTTCTAAAGCCTGCAAGCCTTCACTTCCAGTTTCCTGATGGGTAGTGTTCAATAATGATGTGCTCTGGTAATTAACCAACTCCTGATTAATGAATTTCAGACACGGTCAAAGGAAGGAAGCGAGGCCTAAGTGGCATTCTGGGCTTCCAAGTTACACTGCAAGGTGGTAATCATTTGATTGGTGGCTGAAATGCTGAAAGCTTTCTGAAAACTCCCAGTGCTATGAAAATTCACCGGTTTAAAAAGGTCAGCACCACAGGTCAACAAGATGCTGTAATATACTGCCCTAATCAGGATTTCTTCCTTTGCTCTGTAGCTCTGCCCAGCWCCAGCTTGGAATGTTATGATAATTCAGTTCAAATCCAGCTATGACTCATCCTAATTTCCTCCCAAGGAGAGAAATACTTCCTTCTTTTATGGAGATAGTTACGTAGTGAGTCAAATCATAACATTCCTCCCAATTATAAAGGTATGTGGATGACTCCAGGCAATCCAAATCGAGCCTGGCAGTAGCTTTAAGGTATTTGTTCTTTTGTAGAGTTGTCACAGCACACACAGGGCCAGGCAGMTGGTAGGCCTTGGGAAAGAAATTCGAGACTTTGAGAGGAATTATATCTAAAAGTAAGGGCAGAGAGTGTGAATAAGAAGGGACAACACAATTCTTCTTGTAACCACTCTCAAAATTCTAAAACAGTTGAAGCAACACACCTTCAGAGCATGAAGTTCTTGAGTGCTGTCAGCTGCTGTGGCTGCTATCCACAGAAAAGAAGGTGTCATGAACTCGGTATTTCCTCCCTACAAGAGTGACACATTCCCTGGAAAAAAAAAAAAAATTGACAAACTTTATATCTCTCAAAGGGAGAACAAAAAGAAAAGCATCAGGAGTTAAACAGGAATTGAGTAATAAAGGCAGAGAAAGACAAGCCATAAAAAAGTGTGACAGCCAAGCAAAAAAAAACCCCAGAATGGTGGTGAATAGTTTTCTRCCAAAATGATGTTTTACATTAGTTTGCTTTTGAAAAGAATTTTTTTTTTTTTTTTGCAGAACTAGGAAACAAACAAAATCAATAGCAACCTGGTATTTGTGACAAAGTTTTGACTCTCATTATTTTCAAAAAATAAAAGCAAGATGTGTTTGGCTCAACTGCTTCTTATTTTCCCTATGTATCAGGAACAGTGGTAGTTACAAAATATTATTATATTTTAAAGAAATGTATAGTATTATTTTTCATATTGCAGTTATTTGAATAATTGAGACCATCATGACTGAGTAGTCCATGAAATTAGTCAGAATCCTCTGGTTTCTGTTTCAACATGTGAGATGAAATGATTCATTAGACCCCAGTCTAATGCTCAGATATGTCATTTTGCTAATTCCTCCAAGAATAACAAGATTAGGCATGTAAGAGTTTTAAAATATAAATCAGTACGAACTCACTGGCTTTTACAGGAAGAACTAGGTAACAGTTTGATATCTCAGTTGTTGCTTGTATCKGAACAAACAGGAGAAGCCCTTGTGTGTTCCAAGTGGACAAGTGTTTGTAGGGGTACAAGATTAAAACTATCAAAGGAGGCCAATTTTCAAAAGAAAAATTCCACTTTTTATACTGCTTTTCTCCCCAGCTGAGTTTCATATGAGCTGATTGGTTTGACTTCAGCTATTTCATTCTATTGCTGAGGAAAAAGAATCCACACATACCCAAACTTCAAGCAGATTTAAAAAGGGAAATTAAGAGACCTGTACATCAGGGACAGGCTCACAGCTCAGATTTTATGCACTTAGTGTTCATATTTCATTAAAAACCAAGACAAATGAAGCATGTAAAAGGTGTACAGCAGCTCCAACAGCAGAGCCCAAAGCTGCCTGAACCCTCAGTTAGCCTGACCTGTCTGTCCAGTAACACTGTAAACCAGATCACTTAAGCATTCCAGGTTAAAAATAATCTCAGGAAAAAGCAGAGGTTATTTTTACCCTGCYCCTCAGTCACCACACTGATGGAGCCAGTCCCCAGGTGAATTGCTCACCCTGTGAGGCAGAAACGGACGGTGGTGGTGGAATGGGAAGGAGCAGAACAACTACAGCTGGCTTCCCCATCTATCCCAAATCTCACAGAACTTCTGTATTTCCAAAAGTGCAATCATTGCCAAGTGAGTCCTGTTTTGGATTTGCTCTGCAGCTGGGTAGRTGGTTCATTTTTCTTTCTTTCTCTTTAATCCACAAACACACATCTCCTGGGATTTATTTTGAAAAAATGGAAAAACCAAATGAAAGTCCCCAAATTTCACCACCTGATCTATAAATAGGAAAGGCAGAAATCTTCAGCTTAAGTAAATTCTTAATTGCATTAACATACTTTGAGTTTTGGACACACAATTCTGTCAAGTCAGCCAGGKGTGTTGTTATCTCACTGGAACACTCACCCTTTCCTCTAATTCCACATCAAGACACAATCAGGCCTGTTCTCGTGACTACCCAGTGTGTAAAATATGTAACTATCCTCCCAAGTGTACACAAGCAGAGAAAACCCAAATCAGTCTTACTCTAAGGAAAGTCATAACAATGCTCAATCTTAATTGCTTATTACTTTTTGTCCGCTTTTACAGGAAGAATCCATTAATTTAATTAAGATCAGTTTCACACTGACTCATCTATTTCTTCAAAACAAAGCAGGGGCTTTTGTAGGAAGCTTATGGGATACTGAAATTTCCCACCAAAGGGGCACAGAACATATGCTTAAAATAAAACAGTTTGGATGGAGTGCAGCTAAAAGTGATCTTCAGCCCCCGACATCCTGCAAAGCAGTGGAACAGCCAYTGAGTGCTCAACAATAGCTTTTGCAGTGCCAAGTGCATCAACAGAAGCAATGGTTTCCTATCAAAGTCGGGCACTTGGCTCCTTTCAGGAGTTCAGGAAATTCTCCARTATTTGGCTGCCATGGCTGCTGCAGGTGGAATAGCTCCCCCTCAGCTCTCCCTGCTTGATGCAGAGGACACRGCTCCATTCCATACAGTGCAGGAGTTATCAAACCCTCTGTGCCCAGGGGACTGATTTGTTTCACAGCTCATTACTGCAAGCTGCAGCAATTAATTTCACCACATAGCAAGGGATCTCTTGTTTTAGCATAGCCACAGAATCACCATCAGCACCATCAGCACCATCAGCACCATCACCCACCCTTCCCGTGTGGGTCAGCATCCCTTGAACGAGTGATGAGTGGCCAGCCCTGACCAAATCTCATGCCCCAAACAGGGCAAACCTTGGCACATGCTGTGTGCACCCTGAGCATGTGCCAGTGGCAAGCCTGGCTTCCCACTTTTGACTCTCTGGCATCAGCACAGGTATGCTAGAGGGTGGCCATTGGCTGCAATGCCTGCTTCCAGATGAGGTCTGGCAAAGGAGGGGATGTACTAGGGATGAACTTCAGTCTGCAAGAACCAAAGGATGAAATCCCTCTGAACAGGCTGGAGAGCTTCCATTGCAGTGGGATAATAGGAATGAGCTAATGGCTGTGGATGCTCTTGAAGAGGAAAAGCCTCTTGCACTTACTTCTCTGAAGCAGTTTGTACAACAGCTGGATTTGGCTCAAAACCAGCTCCCAGACCAGCCTGCTGCTCCTTGAACTCTTGCTCCCAGTGAGGTTCTAAGCCTAGGACTGGATTTGCTCTGAAAGTCTTCACTGCACAAAGGTTTTATAGGATGTTTTKCAGGACAGACTGTCCCAACTGATAACAGTCTAACTGGCACTCCTGTTGGAATACACAATGCAGTCAACCTACGTTACTCAGGGTTTTGGAAGATTTCCAGCACTGTGTAAATCYRTATGTTTRAAACTAYCACTGTCACTCTTTTCAGTCCAGTTTGTTAAGGGGAACTGCAAATCAATCAGTTTGCTCTCACTCCAGTGAAAACAAGGGTATCATGGGATGAGACATGGGAAGATCCCAGACCTTGCTTGAAAGGGTGTTTTACTCATTCTGAGGGGAAGATGGAGAAAAATGAGTGTTTCTGCTGTCTGATTCTAATATAGGGCTGCTGGCTGCCTGGGAAGAGCGGGAGAATCCACTGACAGACCACCAAACATCACTTGCTGCCTGCTAATTAAAAACCCAGTGGYACACTGTGCTGCTTTGGAGAGCCAGAACCTTCCCCAACAGCTGAACACTTCCTGTATTCCATAAAAAATAAAAGGATATGTCTGTCTCAATACTGACATGCACAGTCTTAGTTTAGATTAATTTAAATGTGGTACTTAACCTGTTTGTGTGAGGCTGCTTTTTCTTGCCAGTGAGAAATTTGCACCAAGGGAAAAACCAACCACAGCTAAAGCCTCATTCTCATATTCATCTGGTATAAATATAAATAATAAAAATAACTGGTATAAATCAGGAGYCACTCTGTAGAAGTCAATGGAAAATCTCTTGTTTAACTAAGTCTTCTACTAGCTTCCCAAAGCACATTTAAACAGGAATTACTGCTTATCTGGTGCCTTTTGTGCTGTGTAGGAAAATGCTGTGGTCTTGAAAAGTTTTGCACACTGTCAGTGGTAGACACAGGAATGGCTGGACAGGAGTTTTCCAAGTAATTATAGACACTTGCTGCCTTGGCAATAGAAATCTACGGAAACTGATGTGTGAAGGACAACTCAGTTGTACTAGTAGAGCCAAAGGAATGACAAAATTATGAAAAAAAACCCCTACATCCTGAATTCCTGAAGCTTTTGTTCAGGCAAAAATTCCACTGACCTAGGAAACATCTAAAATGATGCACTGCAGTGCCAATCAAGAGAACATGTAGCAAAGAGAACTAAAGTATGTCAGTCCCTTGCTGAGCTGGGGAGCATTACTCACACTCACTCACACACTGTCTGTGTGAAGATTACCCCATATTCATCTGAGCAGAGAGTCAGGTACTGCAGAGCAGCCATCCAATCTTTTCTCCTGCTTCTGTAGGTTTCACTTTATTTGCTGTGATATAAGATGGCCCAGCCAAATCCTAGAATCAGAGAGAGAACTGCCTGCATTTTGCTATGTTTCACTAAAACCACAAGTATTATCCAATTTAAGAAAAATAAAATTTTAATACCAGGTTCTAAACACCTGAAAGCTTCAAGTAAAAACAGCTTGAGCTAACCCACATTTGCTGAATCTTATTTAAATACAGAATGCTTTGTCATCAAATATATTTAACCTCAGACATAAGAATACACTTGCCTCAAAATAAGGCAGAAGTGGATACATGAATGTGAATACTCTATTTAATAAGATAAATTCATAATTAGAATTAATTTAAATAAAGAAAAATACTAATATTAAAAGTATTTTTTTTTTAAAAAAGGGATTGATTTCCTTGGAATGTAAACCAGGAAAAACCACTGAACAAATGAAACATCCGTAGCCCTGAATTTGCTCAGGTTCCCTCAAGTGTTGCTCCAACTTGCAGCATTATGATAAACCTTACTGCTCACCAGATTACASAAAAGGCTTTTCTGCTCTCCTCACATGAGCAGCTTCTCTCTGTTCCTCTTTCTCTCCTTGGCAGCAGGAGCTTGCACCAAAAGGAAACTRAAATAAAGAGAATAAAAGCAGAGGGTGTTAAGTTGGTTCCATATTCAGTGAATGAAGCAACACAGTTACAAAGARGAGAAAAAATGCAGCAACAGAACACAAAGCTGCTGTGTTCCAGAAACCAGCTCAGGAAAGAAAGTGCTATTTGTGAAGGAGAAGCCCTTTGAAACTTCATAGCCTGATTCAGAGCCTTTGGTGCCAGAGAAGTCCTGCTTGCCACATTGAACTTTAGATCAAGCCTTTCTCAGTCTTTTACATTGTTACACTTAACATTAAAGAATGACGTATTTTCCCTCAAGGTTAATCCCGCTAAGGAGTATTTTTAGTTACAGATAGCAAAGTTTCCCTAAAGAAAGCATTTGACAGGTTGTATTAAAAATACTGCAATAGAAGTTTTGTCTTTGGGCACATGCATCTATTTTGCAGCTCATTACAGGCCTTAGCTACTTATCTGAGGAAAGAATAAACTTTGGTAAGCTTTATGGAACACAAAACCCCTGAAAGTTTTTGTTTTTAAAACCAAAACATGGTATTACGCAGCCCTTCAGCTCCACAAATAAACTTTTAATATCAAGTGAGAGAGAACTAGCAAATATATAGTAAAGAAAATTGAACATAAAAAGCTGTGATCAGCATTAAAGAAAGTTTTCATTGAGAGCCTATGGTGTTATCCCTTTATTTTTTTTTCCATCTTATTCATTCTGCATAATATTAGTAACTGTCCAAGGCAGGCATCAAGTTGGAATCAACCAMTGATCGAATTGCTGATACAACACAACCCCTTTCTAGAGGTGGGAAGACCACCAGGTGTTTTGAAAAKGAATTGTTTTCTGTTCCATGTGTGTGCACATCCACGTGTGCAACACAGCAAAAGCATTCTCAGCCCCATGGTGCCTCATTCTTGCCCACACAGGTTGATGCATGTGCACATTTGGCTTCACTCTATGTGGCTGACACGACTCCAAGGACTTCTTGGGAAAAACTTGCATATAGTGGGAAAAAAAAATCAGCCCAGATGATGATTCACTGGGTGTGGATTGTTTTCATTAGGAAAGAACAAAACCCTAAAGCCAAAGAATCCTGTTTGAAAAGGAGGTTTCCACACTGAGTGCAGACTCCTGGCTGGATCTGGCAGGCATCCTGTGACAGAGTGAGGGATTCTGCACCAAGGAACAACACCAGCGAGCTCCACCAACAGGGCACAGGCACTTTATTCCCCAGGAAAAWAAAGGGAGGGCTTGAGGGGGAAAATCCTCTCCCAGCTACACCAACTTGCCAAGCACATGAGAGAGGACAGACCAAAACCAAGCCCGCTGCAGGTCCCTGTTTTAGATTATTTAGCTGACACCAATCACCAAAAAGTGACCYGGCCTTACAAGGCCTGGCAGACTGAGGCACACCTGGGAGGCAAATGCCACCAGAGCACATATGCTGCCGTGCTGGCTTTTACTGAGGGCTTTTACTGAYACAAGCAGAGTGTTTGACTCTGGAACAGTAATATTTCAATAAATACCTGAGGATTTGTCTTTTGGATCAGTCCCACAAGAACCAAGACTCCCATTGATCATAGGCCCAAAATTTCCCCCAGTCACTTGCAAAGGCCCCAGTGCTACAACTCTTTAACAAGTTGTTTTGGCTGGAAATCACAACAAAGGCAGCACCCTCCTTTCCTGTCCTGCTTTCCCAGATTCCTGCCCTTGCTTCTAAGAGATGAAGTGTTTTGCTTGCATGAGTGCTCGCTGAAATCTCAATCTCATTTTCCTTAAGAAACAGGGGAGCAGAACAGGCCATGGCCCAGTAATTCTGTTGAGCTGTTCCCAGCCAGGCCAGGCCATCTGCTGCCCTTTCATCCTGGTGTTTCCAGCTTCCTCCCCTTCTCCTGSCTGCTGCAGTGCCAGCTTCTGCTTTCGTGCACGACTCAGTTCCCCATTGTTTCCACAACTCCCTCAGAGGGGCAAAYTTTTTCCATATATGCTGAGAGTCAGAGATTTGGTTCCTGTATTCCCATTTAAAAATACACTGCCTAAAGTTCAGCTGTTTCCATTAGAGTTATTMCTCGTCACTTCCTGCCTTGTCTGGATTTTAACCATCAAACTTCAGCCAACAATACACTGCCAAGTCTTGACTTTAAACTCTTGAAAAGGAAGAGGTTCACCTACACTGTGGGATTAATAGCTGTTGATGTGATTCTGACTTGGAACATTAATCAGACTATTAAAACTCACTTGTCCTTGCTAGAAGCATAGAACTAAAATCCAAGAAAACAACCTTTTTTCCCCCCCAATATTATTATCCTGCAGGTGATGGGAGAAATTATTTTGAAACTAGCCTATTTAATAAAATTCAATCACTTACTATATTATCTTGAATAAGTAATACATAGGAAGTTATTATTAATGGAGTTTATGTCAGATTAAGTGTTCAGAAGCAGTCTGCCTCAACCTGATGAGTCAGTCATCAGGCATCTGAAATGGCAATATGCCTAGAAAGGCAATTTGACATTTAAAGTGACATTAACCTGCAGGTTATCATGGGTTGGAAATTTCTCCTGCTAAATGAAAGGACTGGAAATGGTACTAATGCATCAAAGTTCAGACAATCACCCCTTTCGTAACAAACTCAGATAAACATCTCAAATGAAAACAAATGAATTGGGAGTGGAGGGAGAAGGTAAGAAGCATTTTCCACTTCCCTCATCATGCAGCTGGGAAAAAAAAAAAATAAAGGCCCTTCTGCATTTCACTTTTTCTTGGCACTGTTACAACCAGAGACTTAAAAATACCTACTTCAAGCTCTTTTCCCACGTCTTTCTTCCCCTAGGAACTGGTGTTCCTTCAYGCAGTCCCGGCTGGTCACATACATAGAAGCCTGCATGAAGGAGAAGTACATTGTCAACTCCCAACAGCCCTGTCCAAATGGAGCCCCAGAATGCCAGAAGATCATGTAAGTGCTCTAAATAAAGCCAGTGAAGAAAACAGAATTTTCTCTGAAGTATCTATATGATGTTTTCAACAGTATTGAAGACTCATCATTATTTCTAGGGGAGTTCTAAATAAATTTGTATCTTCCTTGGTATCAGTGACATTTTTKAATATTTGTTTAATAATAAAACTCSCTCTACAACTCATCAGAATACTACAGAAGTTCAAGATCTTACCAAACTTGATTGCKAAGGACTCTGTAACAATAAATCTAACACCCAGACCCTTCCTCCCTAGGTACAGGACAGCTCTGAAGCCAGTCTACCAAGTGAAACAGAAGCTTCTGAAGTCTTTGCAGTGGAAATGCTGCCCTGGATTTATTGGCAAGGACTGTGAACAGCGTGGTAAGCAAAGCTGGAGAACAACTAGAGGAATGAATGACTAAATGCCAGGCACAAAGGCAAAAATTAAGTCTGCCTAATATTTTTTCCCTCTTTTCAGAATTGATGCCTTGGTTTAAAAACTGAATGGTGATTTAAAAATGGCCTTGGTAGGATTTAGCAGAAAATACTTGAAAAGCAGAATTTAAATGGATTTAAGAATTTAAATGGAATTAAGGGAATTTAAATGGATAAAAGGTAATTCCCTCTAGCAATTAAGGCAACCATAACAAACAAGGCAAACGTGTGAAAATTTTTGCACAATCTAGGTCTAACTCATGTACAGACTCCACAGATAAAAATCTCTGTAGGTTTAGCTTTTCTTCACAGATAGCTTTTATTTGTAGCTTGATCTCTAGGTGGTGAACTCCTCAATGTTGGAAAGATATTACCAAATGYAGTGCAACCAGTTTAGTCTCTCTTTTATTACAGTCATTGACCAAAATCAGCTCCTCCATCATTATCACCTCATTTGTACAGCATCATTCACTTTTGGCCACAAGAATGTTCAGGTAACTGTAGAACAAGCAAGAGGAATTTGCAAAGCTTTAGAAGGAGCCTCCAGGAAAAGAAAAAAAAAAGTCCTCATCTATTCACAACAGACTAATTTCTTATTAGCAATAACTTGGTATGAGTTAAAAATCCCCATGCTACTGCATAGCACTGCCATGTATGCAATATTTAATTACCACTGTAAGGAAGGTAAATTCTCCAGAGGTGTTTCTTTACCCAAGAAGCCTGTCAGCACACCAGTTACACGATATATGAAACTCCTCTGTGGGGCCTTGCTAAATTGTAGTAGTTTATGCATCTAAAACATTCTCACAGCTCTTTTATATCTCAATTGCAGATCCTAATTTTATTCTGGTGCCAGGACCTGAAACTGAAGGACAAGAAGAAGAGTTCTCAAACCACAGTATGTGCTTGGAGTTACTTTGCTTGTCATCCTTTTACCTCTCATTCAATGATCAGAAAAAAAGAAAGTATTTTGAGCTGCAATTTTAACCTGCTAAGCTATGGAGAATCTCTCTAGTGAAAGCATTCTTTAGGAAAGCTCTGAAATGATACATTTATTGACATAAATGAGGGCTTTTGCTGTAACACTAAGTGAATGCTCACTACAAAGCATCCCAAAGTTTCAAAGCTCTCTGCTCGTCAGTGAATGCCAGCTGGTGCAGAGCCTTACACYTTTCAGTGTCAAGGACATTAATGTCTTGCTCTGCAATGTGGATTCACAGGAAAGCACACCATGCTCACAAATCTACCAGAAAAACAATTCACTGAAAATGCTATTTTAGAACAGGCCCCCAGTGGCTTTGAGATTACTGTTAKGAGGAACCACAGTTTTCTATCTCAGGCACTCCACCCTTCCAGCTAAGTACCACGAAGGACTTCCCCTTACCTCCTGGGAAATGGTGGCTTGCAGTGCTTTTAGGTGTCTTTGTGCAATTAGCTCCAGGGTAGAATTGCACATTATGAAATCCAATGAATCCAGGGTAGAATTGCACATTATGAAATCCACAGCTCAAATTCACAAGAATTTATTCAGAAAAAAATCAGTTAAAGGGCCCATCCCTAAGTCAGCTCTGACAAAGAATGTGCTCCTGATTCCTTGTGGAATGCCTCAAYTGCCTCTTTGACCCTCTCCTTTTATTCTAGGTTGTTAAACCTTGYCATCCTTTCAGTCATTGTCTTGAAAAGACTTAGTATTCCAAAATATTTTTATGGCATGGGAAGAATTCTAATTAAGAGCATTGTATTGCCATCACAGCTATTGTAGACAAAGTTTTCTGCAAATATTTAAATAGATTAGGTTTCCATCACTGTCRAAAAGACTCCTTGCAAATAAATTGCAATTTAAGGTGCTATAAATCAACAGACCCCTAAATGTCAGTGCAAAATTTTCAGAGTAAAAAACCAGACAGGTGTTCTCAGAGGTCTTGCATGAATACCTGTCACTTGGTCGCTGCACTCTGTTGCATGACTTTGTTTTTCTAATCTTGTGACTAGTGTCAACATCAGTGGATTCAAGAGAAATGTTCGAAGTCATTCAGAATCATGAGGCTTTACTGGATGATCTTCAAAGTGATATTCATCAAGCAGCCAGCACCTTAGGTGACTTTCAGAGACTATTTGAGAACAACGGTACAAGCATGGTGTTAGAAGTGAACCAGAGCAATTCAGGTGAGAGGTCTGATGCAGAATTATCAGCCTGTGATAGGCCTTGTGAAACCACACAGATTAAAAAGAAAATGTGAAAGCAAAAATATCCTGATATTACTTGGTCTGCTGGTTGCTTCTAAAGAGAGAAAAAAAGGGCACAATCCCAATGCAAATAAATAAAAAGTAACCTGAAATGGGAAACAAGAGGAAAGGCAGAGTTCAGAAAATGCCTTAACCACAGAATAAAGAGGTTGCTTTCATTTAAAATTTATTAAACTTACTATTTTTCTTCTGTGGCTTCTTCTCTTCTGTAGGGATGCAGATTTAGATTTGTTCTTTTTCCATACTCCTGCAATGTACTCTGAGGTGTGGAATAGCAGCCTGGTGTTAGTGAAAAAAGGAAATGTTTGACCCATCTCTAGAGCATTATTTCTGCCAYGTACAGGAGAGGGGGAAAAAAAGCTGTGGAATTTGACCTACCATTGTGAATCACTGGCYTGCAGAAACATCTTCTAAGGATACAGACTATGGTACTCAGTAAACTTCAAGGCACTCAAACTTGAACTTTAAAGTTAGAAACTGAGCCTTAGTATAATTCCCATATAGTACAGATACTTCACAGATTTTTCAAGTTATTTCCTCCTGACCTGGAATATTCAACCGTTAAGATGCTGTATAACTTTGTGGAGTTGAAAACATGAGAAAAAAGAACATAAGCCAAAAAAAGGAAGAGCCCATCAACTAAGATTTGTTGGGAAAATGGACAGTTATGGCCACTGGCAAAACTGCCTGTCCAGGGGYTTCATAAAGCACCATTTTAAAGACATAAATGGMGAAGTCCATACATACCTACCTTATKGTCWGCAAACTCATAGACACCRTRTGCTTTATAGTAACMTTGATTTAAAACTAGGCTATTGCAATTATCAAAATTTATCACAAGGTCAGATTCCGGGGAGTAAGATGGCAACTAGGAAAATGCATACTTGAGTTATCCTGGCTAGACTGTGTTCCAAAAGCAGAATTTAAATTTAATTATCTTTTTTTTCAACTGTCTTAACAGATCCTCAGGAAAGGCTTCTGCAGCAAGTTTTGTTCCCTCATGTGGAGAATTTTCTAAGGAAACATTTTAACCCAGTGTGGGCAAGCTTCAACAGAAGCTTACAGAACCTCTCCAACATTGTAAGAAACCTGTCACATGATGTGGAAGCCAACAAAAAAAGCATAGAAAGATTCCAAGAGAGCACTGTGCCCAAGAAGGAATTCCAGGAGCTGGGTACTAAATTTGAATCAAAARTCCAAGAAAACACAGCRAAAGTTGATCAGGTGAAAAGAGATATAGAGAACCAWGTGCACATGCAGCAGGCTAATATTCACTATAATCTCAGCATGATCAAGGCAGATACCGACACAAAACTCAAGAAGCTTCAAAAGATACAGCAATCCCATTTCTCAACTTTGAACAACAGCGTAGCAAACATGAAACATGAACAAAACCTTCTTGAAAATAAGTTGGAGGCTTTGAAAAGAAATTTAACACAACTCTCTTCACATCGTGGTCCCAAAGATGAAAACAGCCAATTAACCATCCTACAAATAAATGAAATTCTGTCAGGCCATGCAAAGCAGCTTAAAGAACTTTACATGGARTCAGATGTGGCCTTCCAGAATATTGTAGTTTTAGAGAGGTGGTTTAAGGAATTAAAGCAAAACATCTCAAAATTCAGGCCAGAAGATCTTACAATAACTTTAGCTGAGAAATCAATTATCATGGAAGAAAACAACGCAGCAATGGAAAGGCAGATAGCAGAGGTCAACTACACTCTCTCAAACCTTCGTGAAAACTACTCAGATCTGCTGAGGTACATGGAGGAATGTAATTGCCAAAGAGTATCTTCTGACACTGATGGACTGGAGGAAGACACAAGGAATAGCACTTATTCCCTTGAAAACACCCAGTCCAAGGATATGAAGCACTTAGAGTCAGTTCTCAGAGATCTCTTCAAGAGTGAAATTGAAGAGCTCTCCTCAGCTATTCCWTCCATCCATCTGTCTCTTAGCCTCCGTCAAGCAGAGAACAGACAGCTTCAGTCCCAGGTTACAGCTTTTTCAGAAGACATAGGCTTGTTGAAGAAGAAGGATGAAGACATTCATCGACACATCAAGTATCTCAACAGTTCTTTCAGCTCTCTTTTGAAAGATGCAATGCGACACGAAGAAGCACTGGAGGCTTTACTGAGACACAAACTTCTGGATCTCTTTTATGAAGATGATTTTAGTAGCCTAGTACCATCAGTATTTGAGCTGCAAGAATCTCTCAAACACATCTCAGATCAACTGCAAGAACAAAACATGACTTTATCATCCCTTACAAGGAGATTTCATCCCTTGGAGAGAGGCCAACAGAACAAGCACGACGCTCCTAAGCACCCCAAGGAGGAAACACAAACATCCTCTACTCTACATGAGGTCAGCAGTCAACGCAGCATCATAGAACACATGGAACCTAACTATGAGGCTGCCAAAGATGACTCCTTGGATAGCTCAGCTTATAATGATATCATGACTCTGAAGAATGATATCAAACACCTGAGCCTGGCAATCCAGAGGCATGAATCCAGAAGTGACGTGAATCTCTGCTGCAATCAAACAATAACAAATGCAATTGAGCCGCTCAACATTTCTGTAGAAACTCTCTCTGCAGATTTAGCAACCATCAAGCGGAATCTGGAGGGACATCTCCTAACTTTTAAAAAGCTGTTTGGGAGTAATGAAGAATTAGTTGCCTCAAATACGAGTCTGGATGTTACAAAGATTCAGTCAATGCTGAACAGAAAAGGGAGAAGGCAACACAAAGGTCAGGACAAGCAAAGAGACAAGAAAAGGCCTGAGAAGCACAGAGAAAATACACAAACGATTAGTGGAAGAAATACAGCTCAGACAGAACTTGTGGAAAAAGGTGTGATTTTTTTCTTTCACTTGCTCATGTTCAAGTCTAGCTTCTTTCTAGGCCCTGCTGCAAGTTCCACACACAGACCATATTAGTTATGAGATTGGTCAGACACTTTGTGGTGTGCTGGAAGGAGAAATTATGACATTACTTACATCCTCCCTGCACACCAAAAAAAGTGAGAACCAAGTTGATATGCTGCTGTATTCTGTAATTTTATTACACCCATTATAGCTGCTAGGAAATTGGCCTTGAACTAATTCAACCTCAGGTGTTTAGAAGACTAATTTTGTCTGTAGATGCTCATGTTAATACAAAAGCAGTTTTCTCGTTGGAAGCTGAAGTGGAATGCTTCTTTTTCCCTGTTACTTTACTTGAATCTGGAAGGGGCATACTCAAAGCACCAAATCCCTCTCAAGGCAGAGAGATGGATTAAATGAACCGCTATAATTTGCACAAATGGAATTGGCAGGACTGACCAGAGAGCACACACTCTCTCAAAACAGTTTCAGAGACAAGTTTTCAGCTTACACTTCACTGGTACTGGCCAGCTCCCTTTCCCTGTAAACATGTGACCATAAGCACCTGGTAATTACAACCACCACAGCTTTAGCATTGGCTTTTATGATTGCAGCCCTTGTCATGGACAAATAACACAGAACAAAAATCAGCCCCTTTGGGCATCTGTGCTGCAAAACTGTAGTTCAAACTGTCTAAGCCAAGAATATATTCTTAACTAATTTCTTTTTAGGACAGCAAAAGCTGTATTTTTTTCCCCTGGGTGATCTCAGTGTTACACTTTTCCAGGAGCTCCAGGGAATCATTTGATTTACTCCAGTGCACATTCTAGCTCTGCAAAGAAGCATACAAAAATCAGGCCTGATAGGGATGCACCTTATCTTCCATCCTGATGATCCTGGGGAGAGAAGAGCGCTCGCTCACTGCTAAAATCCTGTTCCTCTTTCTTTTTCAGACTCATTGGTGGCATTCCACGTGGGATTCTCAGAAAGAAAGGATAAAGGAAAAACTGTGAGGTTTAATGAAACATACCTCAATTATGGAAACAGCTATTTCTCTGAACACGGCCACTTTAAAGCACCACACAAAGGTGTCTACCTGTTTGTCATCTCGGTGGAGTTCAGCTCAGGACCAGCACTGGGACAACTCTCCTTCAGCCGTGGGTACAAAAGAACTCTCTCGAGCAGTCAGAGGAAAACACCCCATGGAAACACCATGACAACTTTYGCTATAGCAGAAATGGAGAAGGGGGAGACAGTGTGCTTTGAATTGCTGCACGGCTCTGTAGTGAAACGAAGCCCACCTGGGACAACTATGGGTGGATTCCTAATATCTAAAACTTGAATCGTGATATTTATGTTTTATTAATCTCTCTCCATAGATGCAAAGGATGCATTCACTATTGCTTCATCTGTGATGTATTCAATGCTACTRCATGTGTTTAAACATAGCATTCCCTAGGTTTGTCTTCATGCTTCTTTTCTGGGARTGTTTGGCTTTTGATTAGTTGCTTGTGAGCAGCAATGGGATTTTCTTTCAAGTGAAAAACTAAGCRTTTGAATTCCAAATGCATCAGCACACACATTCCCAAATCCTTCCAAGGTGAGAACTGCACATATTTTGTRGGATCTTCTTCACTTAGAACACAAATTTGTCCTTTCCCCTAAATATACTCCTATGGCACATACTCCCACCAGTGGCAAGGAAAAGATTTTAGGAAGGACTGCGTATAGCAACTCTCATATTATGTGAATGGCACCTTAAAACCCAGAAGCCACAGCAATTTTACCTTTTACCTCGCTGTGGACCACAGACTATCTTGGAAACTTCTYCAGCTCACTCCAGTGTTTCCGTCAGTGCATAACAGGAACACTAGGATTGGTCAAATCCAGTAAAATTCACTCTACTGCCAGTATTGGCAAGTAAGGATCTTGTAAATGGCACAGTCTGTTTCTGGGCCTGTGTTGTATTTCAACTACTGCAAAAGTTTAAAACATTGTTAAGATTAATTACATTTACAGTTAGACACAGTTAGGAAAATGTCAACAATATTTTTAAAGTATAAGCGAAAATGAAGTTTATTTCTAAAGTTAATCCTGAAGATTACCACTAATTCAGCCCAGAGTTCATTATTTAGTAAATGTTTTAAATCCAAGCAAACAAAACCAACACCAAAAAGCAAGTTTGTTGGTCTGTTGTCACTGCTGAATATAAATTTGTAATTAGAATAAACCAAAGAGAACAACTTTTGAAATGTGGAGGGATTTTTTTTTTTTTTTTTTTAATTTCCAAAACCTCAAGGTGACCTTGTCTGGTCATGTCTTAAACTTTTCTTCTGTCAAATAAAACTTCCCGAAGATTTCTACTTTAAAGAAATTAAAGTATTGTGGTATTTTTGTCTACCTTAATATCTTACAAAGCAGTATTATAACAATCAAATTTGCCAAAATGAAATGCACTTTGAAATATTTTTGATTAAGATGCAAATCCTTATTTTGTAAATTTCACCCTTTTAAGGAAGCAGTTTTTAACAGTTTTTAACTGTTCTGCTGTTAAGGAATTCTCTCCCCACCTACCTGTATTGTAAGCAACATTAAACAGCTATTGCTAAAACTCCCCAACACATCGGTACCAACACACACTGCACTTAAAGCAACAGTTTGACAAGCAAAAAACATGTATCTTTTGAAATAAAGGCACAAAGCAGTTTCAGCTACTGACTTGCTGAGAAGATTTTCTCCATCCTACAAAATCCAAGAAAACTAACTACAAATGCTCCTTATCTCCTCCTGGCCAACACTAATTTCCACAGGGGTTGACCAGGACAGGTCTCTGTTTTTCTAGCATGGAGACTCACACTGCTCTGCTACAGCAGCCCGAAGTGCCTGCAAGCTCAGTGTCATCTTCTGTCCCACAGACTGCTCAAATATCTGAGGGAAGGAGGAGAAGAATAAAATGGAAGAGGTGAAATGAAGAAAACCTTCCAATTGTAAGATTAAGTTCTTTCAGTACAAAGCTACCATCCTGAGGTGACTCAGATGGTTTTTTATCAGTGTTCCTCCAATCTCTGACTTCTGTGGTGGCAGAATTCTGCAGAGCCAAGCCAAAAACTGCCCAGGTCAGGGTGGTTCAAGGAACATCCCATGTTCAGTGCCCACCAATTCTGCAGCTGCCAGCCAAGTTCCACAAATATTGCAGGGGGATATGTATATGCTACATATGGGGAATATGATATGCATACATATTTAAAACCACGTTGTTTTTAAAGCTTTGACAGAAGCTTCAACTGGAATGAAAACCATACAGCCTCTTGGAAAATGCCATGGGAGGTAGCGGAGAGCATTGCAGTTCAGCCACTCAGGACTTTACAGGTTTTCTGTCTTTCCTTGTGCTTACCAGAGTTTACTTTYACCAAAAAATATACCAAGCGAGTTCAGAGAACATTGACTCCAGAGTGAAAAAAACATTAAAACGTTAAAGATGTTTCCATAATTCGAAGTCTTCAAATACATGCTTAAGTTAGCCACCTGCATATACAAAGGAGACACACTTGACTGGAAAACTCATTTTTAGATTAGGAAGCAAAAAATTAATGAAAGACAATGGGTAAAACACTCTACTGACAGCATAAACCAGGAAGACTGACAACCTTCTCAAGCAATAAGAGAAAGATGATTAATCTACTGGGCTGTGGTTGTGTTTGTTCAAAGCAATAAACCAGCTTTTTATAAGCCTCCATCTAAACCACTCCTGCATTTTTTTGGTGGGATGGTTGTTTGGACTTTCTTATGAGATTAATGCAGCCACATCACCATGMCCCGCATTTTTAGGCAAACTAGAGGAATCAATTTAATGGAGATAATTTAAAATACAGCTATTGGTTGACTCAGTGGATTTAGGAGAATTTCCAAACATGAAAATCCACCTGAAGCGCACCATAGGAACTGGGAAGAGATGTCTGTAAGAGTTTCAGCTTCCCTCACAGCAGAATGACTGGACTAATACCAGGCACCAACAGGCACAGAAATGTGTGCTCACTCCAGGACATAGACACATGTACTGTCAATCTGAGACTCATATTTAACAATAAAAATTTCCAACTGCTTCCAGTAGTTCCTACAAACCTCCCAGAAAACATTGTCAATGCTTCAAGTATTTCCAGATCAAACCACCAAGCTTTATAACAAATTAGAAAGCTGTACATCTTAGTGCCTTCATGGAATTATTTTGTTACTGGAACTTCTGCTGCTTTATGAATGTCATTATTTTATAGTATGTTTTAAAATGATAGTCTCCTAAAGTTTTTTTTTCTTTTCCATTAGAAAGACTATCTCCTTACCTTACTCCAAGTACTGATTGTACCGTACAGAAACAATTTCACTTTCTATAGATCCAGCAATGCCTGAATTTTGCAGATAATATCCACATCAAACCAAAGTCTGAAGCCCGTGAGTATCCTCATGAAGCAGACTCAGGAGGTGGTGAGCCCACAGTAATGGTGCTCTCACAGCTTGGATTCACAGCTGATCCTGACTYACTGCATTAACATCCGTGAGAAAGACCAAAGTGGTATTTTGGGGAAMGGCGAAGATAAAGCTGCAGAAAGCATTAAGGAAATGAATGGAATTAAATCTGCTCCTTTCTGAATTTAGTGATACTTCTGCTACCTATTGAAAAGCTTGTGATTCAATTTGCTGCCTAGTCGATTTGCTTTTTGGGATGCCCCCAAAATATCCTAGCACAGCTGTGTTTACAAATTCCACTGGATCCAGCTGTTTCAGTTCTTAAATACTGATGGAAGCTCATCCGTAACGTATTTTACATACGTGTCAAACGTATGCAAATATACAAGGAGAACATTGTGAYATATAAAGGAGAACATTTTGATATTTATTATTAGCAAACAGCTGAACTGCGTTTCACTTCTCAGAACTCCCCAGTTTTTTGCCGAAAGCTCTTCCTTTAGGATACAGCAGCACCCTGTGGCCGTTTCGCCAAACACCACCGGGAGGAACCTGCTCATTACACACGGCTGGGCACAAACATTTACCCAGTTTTCATTATGTCCTCCTGCAACGCCGACATGAAATCCCACTTTTAAATCCAACCACGACCGCTGCAATCAGTGAGGACATCCCACAAACAACATCGTGGCCACAGCCATAGGAAAAAGGTTTACTTTGCCAAGATACTAATTCAAGGAGACCAAAACTTTGTGTAGTCCAATTTCCTGATGTTATGTATTAAGGAAAGAAAAGTTTGAAATTACATCATCTAATATTTCCACTGCACTTTCCAGAACTCTACTGCAAGAATTTAACACTTGATTGTATAGGGGAAACAAATAAAGGTTTATAATTGTCTTAGTAATTTACGAGTAACAGTTTGTATGATGTTCAGATACCAAACCTTTCTAGCTGCTGTAAAAAAAAAAAATATTTAAATCTAAGATTATACCTGATTAAAGGCCAAAACAGAACAGAAACTGATCTTACTTCTTCCTCCTTACAAATGAAAGGTGAACTCTATGAAGAATAGAAGCCAATGCATTTCTGCAATTAGAAAACAAATTCTGACATTTATATAATTGTGCACTCACAAGCGAGATATCCCCTTGGCTGATCTTCATTTGGTCGAATCATAAAAACCAGAGTGAATTTAGCAGGACACAGAGAGGCACCTGCATATTCTTCCAGCAAACAGTACGTATTCATATTAAACTAAAATCTCTTAATTTGGATACATTACACAAAAAGAACATTGTACACAGAGGGAACAAAAARCAATTACAAAATTCCCCATCCCTTTATTTTTTTCTCTTTTTACTTGATAAGTTTGAGGCAAATTTATATGGATAAAACCAACATGTAGGGAGCTTGCATATGTTCAAATAGAAGCATTATTTGATTTTGACTTGCTTCTGGCTTTGCTGCAACACAGGGATAAAAATCAGGAGAAGGAAACACTGTTTTTTACCGTTGCACACAAGTTTAGTGCAAAGAAGAAAGCCTGAACTTACAGAGCACCAAATAATTCTCAACACCACTGACCAATGAAAGCAATAACTGACAACTTATTCAGAGACTGAGGGGGAAACCATAAATGAAGTATGAAAAAGTAGGGAATTATTTAGTTACAGTATTATGATTTCCAAGTCATTACACTTTTAAGGCAAAATCTTATAGTAACAAAACACATTACTAATGTGTACTAAAATAAGGTTATTTACTTAAAAATGATACATTGGACATAATCTGTGTACAGAACAAGCAATTAATGGTAAACTCAATAAGGCACCTTCTAAAGCAGATGCTGTACAAAATACATTAGTGTGTTACATTTTTAAAGTAGTATTCTACACTTCTGGCATATAACACACAAGAGTGTGACCATTTGTCTTGTTCCATTCTTCTTTCATATTTTATTTACATCTTCTCTAGGTTAACTACAATGTTATTTATTCTTCTTGTATACAATATAGTACATTTCATTTTGGGCATGTCATGTCAGAGCACAAATGTCACTACATGATGTGGGCTTCTATAATTGCATTAAACAGTAAAATATTACAAAGCAACAATTACATTAGATTTGTCAAATATCAGAAGTAATGTGCCCTCTACTTCTGCTGTACAACCACAGCTGATTGCCATGGTTCCATAAAGCACCGTACTGTACAACACTGCCAGCTGTTCTTAGACATCACCCCTACTGGGAATAAAGATTGTGGGCACAGGATAAACACTYGGACTCAGAGGCACTGTCAGGAGAATGAGGAAAGGCTTAATCATCTTAATATTTCACAGAAGATGTGCATGTAACTTCCCTTTAAAAATATCTGCAATAGCAAAAGAATGTTTTTTTTTAACTTTATATCTCTGCTCTTCAAACACTTTAGACCATTAAAATACAGTCTGTTAAGAGAGAGTAGATGAAATGTATCCGAATGATTTGTTTTATAAACACATTCAAATGGTCATTTTAGATCAAGATCTGAAATTCGATTCTAGACTACTATGGAGGTAACTTAAAATATTAATTTTACATTTCATTCAAGACCTCAAAAAAGACTAATTAAGAAAATAAATGGGAAAAAGTGTTGGATATTGGGAAAACTGTCTGTTTGTTGAGGAAAAAATACATTAAGTAAAACTCAGAATGTAAGCCAATTTTTTTCTGTAGGACTAACACATTTCTGGTGGAATTTACAAGTTAACCAGGAACACAAAAACTTTCATTTTAGTTGTCGTAACAATAAGAATCAAGTGACTCCAATTATTTCCATCTAACTAAAATCTCAGGAACAGGTTAAATACAAAAAAATCCATCCTTATGAGTGTTTAAGAACTTCCAAGGCGGTCTTGATACTCCCCAAGATATTTWTCACACAGTTGATTTTTGTATTAGACAAACAAAAAAGAATGAAAATACATTTGCAGTTTTGGAGGAAATTTTTTTGGATGACAAATGCTTAAAATTTTCACCAGCAAAATGAGATTAATCACAGTCCAACAGAAGAAATCTATAACCCTCCCTGTCCTTAAGGGTTTCTGAACTCTACAGGATCACATAAAGTAACAACTTACCTTTGGAGTCTGCATTAATTATGTTTAATTATGTAAAAATTAGGAGGCTGACTTTAAACACATTCTTTTCCCCAAATAATTGTTATCAATTACTGTACTGATACAAATAAAGTATCAGTATAGACATCCTTTAGTCTTAACATTTCATGGAGTATCAGAATCAAGGAAGCTCCTGTTCAGCACATGCATGATACATTTGAGTATGAACAGACTAACTGAAAAGCTGAAAAATTACATTTAAGGCAAAAAAGATGGTTTTTTCTCTCAAAAAATCAGCAGCAGCAGTCAGTTCACTCTATGCTAAAGTAAAAGTGTAAATTAAATTAGGTCCTAAGGGGTCTAACCATCCTATTGCCTTGCATATACCTAAACAATGGAAAAGGAAATAAGTGAAAAATAACAAACTATTAAAATTTATACTTTCAGCAGGGTGTCCTAAAGACTTGGGAAAATGAACTAAAAAAAAAAAAATCCTCAAAACGTGTTTACAGCTCGTAACGATGTGGCAACTTCTAAAACAAATGACAGATTCATCCTAAATAGGACGGGGTTAATTTAAACAGACCTCCATGCTTTGAAAGTTTAAGCTAGCAGGGTACCTACATAAACATTTTTTCCTTCTTATTGATAAAAAATTCTAGAGAAGGAAATAAAAAAGCTTATCCCTTACATTTTTTTGGCTTATACCAAAAATTTTCCAACTACCTGTGCAAAAATTATGTGCGAAGACATGATTAACAATTTCAAAATCATCACATATTTCTTGTCAATGGACGGAGAAACTTTTTTTTTAAAAAGCCCTTTATCATGAGGATTGTGGCACAATATTGTATATCTCTTGCTGTTTTCAAATAAGTTAAAGTTGACACACCTATGAACTTTTCAGCCAGAATACATATTAATACTTAAAGGCATTACTAAACAAAAGTAATGACTTTATTAAAAAAAAGTCCCTCGAAATAGCTAGTTTTCTATAAAATATGTAGAACTGTTAAATAAAGTCTGTACATCACAATAGAAAATAAAAATACTGCAATCTTTTGCCTGACCATTTACATTATGGGAACTATAGGATGAAAACAAAAAAGTAACATGCTAGAAGGCTGTATTGGTTCACAAATCACATTAGTTCTGTGTTACATTGCTTTCTATCAGTTGTATTTTCAAGGGAAATTTAAACACATGAAAATAATACCCATGTATATATTTTAAGATAACAAATAATCTGGCATAGATCAATCTGAAGTTTWAATCTGGCATGTGTGTGTGTGCATATATGTAATTGTACACATGTACTTAGGATTAGGTATATCTTGGTTTTTCTTGGGTTTTTTTCCTACTAAAGCACAAAACACACTGTATAAATAACTTCCCTTTTTAAAGTTATCTAGAACAAGATTTACAGTACAAAGTTATAGGCACTTAAATTATCAGATAGATTCGATGGATCCAATACTGCGCGATCATTCTTCAGATGATTCATGCTTTGAAGCTTCAGCTTGAGTTATGGTACTATTTTCTAACTTTCAAGTACAAGTGCCAAAGGAGTTATAAATCCATATTTCTGCCTTACAGTAACCTCATGGAGGGTTCTGGCTTCCAACCAGCTTGTGTGGGTCAGTGGTGAAAATGGMGGAACTTCAGTTTCTTGTGCAGGTCAAACAGTTGGCACAACAAAACCAAGTTTTGCAATTGCACTAACGCACTGTATCTTCAMGAATTAATTTCAATGCCATTCCTCCCAAACGTGCTTAACTAGAACTTAAAACATCCACTGATTTACCTTGTCTCAAATCTTCACTTCCACTAAGTGGCTCACAGATGTGGCCTCCTGTGTCTACAGCAGGGCACCCCAAATCTTCTGCATGCTGTGGATCTGATCTTCGACAGTTCACAYACTCAGCTCTCCTGGTCTTGACCTTTGCTGCATTTTCTAATCTTCAGAGCACCCAGAGCTCCCTGCCTTCCCTCTTCTGTGTCTGTGAATCACACTTGCTCTCAAGCCTTTCAAAACTCACCCTCTGCCTGGTTTTGTCAAATGACAAAAGAGCATCCTGCTACAGATGACAAAGCCCCTCCTTTGTGGGGAGTAGTCCAGAGCATGACAGGCACCTATCAATGAATCCCAATACAGCAGGAAGGCAAAACACATCACCATCGGTGTTTCTGCTAAGATGTAAAGCATTCTATGGCAAAAATGCTGGTTGCATGTGGCACTGTGAAAAAATATGACAAATTTCAGACATGCAGTTATGGAGCTCTCARACTGTGAGATGACCAGGACAGCCTACACCTCGAGAAGAGATTGTTTCAAGCTCCTTACAGATTTAGGTAGGCATTCCTTAACTGATTAATGGTATACGTTTCTGCAGATCTCCTTGTGACAGAAACAAAAACAGAAACAAGACTAAAACTGAGATTTCTGAAGATAACTTAATGGCAAAAGATTCTGTAGCAAATCTCTAATTGTGGAACCACAAAACGCATGGAACCCTGACCATAAAACTTTGTTCATTTAAATGGTTTCTTATATATTCCAAATGACAGCAAAATAATCCTGGCACACACATAAAGGCATAAAGAACTGTTAAACTGAGCAGTATCACAAACAGATTGATAACCTACAGGCTGTTTCACAAAAACTTGGTATGGATTGACTAGGTTTTATCAGGTAGAAGGCAAAAAAAAAAAAAAAAAGCTTATATTCTCCATCTCTGTTGTATCCATATAGCTTGTTAGGCTTTCACAGAAAGCACTGTAATCTGAACATTCAATTCAGTACCCAGAGTTTCACTGGAGACTCACTAAGTATGACTGAAGTCTCAATGCAGCTCAAACCAAAACAAAACGTGTATTTTCTCAAGGCTGTCCGTATCCATGGCATGTAGTGTACAGAGCTCTCAGCACCACGGTCTGTGAAGTACTGGAAGATTTCRTTAGCAGCCTGTAGAAGTGTGCTGAGAAAATATACTGAATCTCAGTTATTTCCTCTTTCCTATTTCTATCTTCCTCACCCACGTCGGAGTGAGAAGATCTAGGGAGTCCAGCTTTGCTCTCCAAAGTCAGTTTCCTATGTCAAATCTTTACRTCTTGTGATTCCACCATCTTGGCAAGTGTCTTCTTGATCCTCAAAGCAGTGAGCCTTGAGGCAGGATTATGGGCCCAGCACTCAGACATCAACTTCAATATTGCTCTTAAACACTGCAAAAGGAAAAACAAAGAACGCTGTTGCAACAACTGCTACATCTGAGGTGTCTAATTCTGGTTTATTGTCAAGCTCAAATCACAGAACTTTCAAGTCCAAATGTGCAACTTCCATATTTTCTGCAGAATTATTGGCAGAAAACAATTACAAAGCGATCTACTGAGGGCAAAAACTCAAACCACCACAAACCCCAAATCCCCATGCCAATCCTTCTTTTCCCTCTCCCTCACTGCCTAGTATTACAGCAGCTGGAACTAACTCAAGCGTTGATTTAGCCTCCCCATGGTGCATTATCAGAACTTCTTGGTACAACTCAAGAACAGTGCTACAAATATGGCAGCAGCAAGCAGAAAAATCTCCACATATGTGGCTGGAAAACCACAGAGAATTTGTTCATGGAAAATGAAGATGTGACAACAGTTCTTTTAGCAGTCAAAATACAAAATGAGAGAAAATTGGGAATTCACAGAAGACRAGGACTTGGGGAGGAATAGATACAGCATATCTGACTTACAATGTGAAATAATTACTTATTATTATGTCTTATCATTACATTATTATGTCTTATTTACTGTGTTCAAGCCGTGGCCCTTTAAAAACATGTCTAAATTAAACTATTTGAATTATACCACAGCCTGTCCTGTGATGTAACAGTAAAAAAGGAAAAAAAAAAAAAGAGGAAATCCACAAAGGAACTAGTTCATCTTTGATGAAATATCTTATGCCACAAACTAATAAGTTATATTGGTTATTATATTATAAAATAAAATCAATTAAAAATTCATCTGGAGTTTTAGCTTCAATTAAAACTCCAAATATATTCCACTATCTAAAACAGATTATCTCAAGTAGAGCAGTATTAAAGCACTTGGATGCTGGTTAGGGTTTATTCCCATTGGATCACTGAATAGATGCATTAAAAATACAATATTTTGAATTGTTCTCCTACTATTGCTATGAGGTTTTCAAAGTATCAGAATATCTGAAGGCAGTCCCTGTTTTACAACATTTTAATATTTATTAAACTAAAACACCCTCCCATATTAATGAACAAACTGGAGAAGCTTTTCCTCTCAGCACACTCACTTCATCGCTGTTCCACCTGTTCGACACCACTGGGCGCAGGCGTTTGACACACACCACTTCTCTCATGTCCTCATAGGATGGATCATTTGGCACCATGTCATAATATGGCAACTGATATTCTTCAACAATACCTGGAGAGAATTGCRAAACATTAAGATCAATTCAAATGAATAAATCTATATGTCTACTCTTGGATTTCCTTAGTCAGGAGCAAAAATTAACTCMATTTTGTGCCACGCTGTTTTACTATGGTAAAAACCTGAAAATTTCACTACAACAATCATTTACCATAAAAGCTCAAATATTATGACTATTGGCTTTAGTAGTTACTAATTCCTTGTAGTGCCTTTGATTTTGATACCAAATGCTGAATTTGGCTTTTTCTAATCCACTACATTCTACAAAGAAGCACAGAGAAATGTAAGATGGAAGAAGAATACAGGTYGAGGACCTATAAAGATACAAAAGAAGAGCAAAAGCAAAGCCAGGACACAAAAAYATGTGTTTTCTTTAAAAGAAAACAAGCCTCATGATACAGCAAGTTAATTATATTATTTCCAGGTGAAGCATTGCTAAAGTGAGGGAAGGGCTTGGCAGATTTTATAGAGAATATTTAAGTTTACCTCCTGTGACACAGCGCCGAGCCATTTCCCAAATGATCAGCCCGAAACTGTAGATGTCAGCCATGATGTATGGCTGGAAATGGTTTTTATTCAGACTTTCATCCAGGACTTCTGGAGCCATGTAACGTTTTGTCCCCACTCTAGTGTTCAAGGGAACATCAACTTCATTTGTGTCACTACATGAAAACATTAAAAAGTTAGTGAATTATACACTGTTACAAGGTGTGAAATCCTGTAAGACACAATCACTAAAAAGACAATTCTCTGTCTTCATAAAATCTGAAATAATAAAAGTATTTAATAATACTGCTATAGCATCACATCTATACACTGTTCAATTTCTCTATGAAAGAATTTACGTGATTTCAATTACTATGAAAGGCTAGATTTGAATGAAAAAAAGTCCCCTCTTCATTTCCTCTACAAAACTTCTATTTTCCATAAGAAGAGTATTTTCATGGTTTCTTAACAAATTATTTTCACCATGACGTCTACCTGCATTCAAGAACAACATTTTACTCTCAAAACTGAAAAAAAAAAAGAGCAATCATGCAACCAAGTGATTCTGTCTTCCTTTTAAACTAGGTATCTAATGCATTAAATAAAAAAATCACATGAAAGCCTTCCCATTACAGAGGATTTKTCCTTCTACCTGTTAAACTTGACTGCAAGTCCCAAGTCTGCGATGCAGCAGGTTCCGTTTTTCTTTATCAAGATGTTTTTACTCTTCAGGTCCCTGTGTGCAATGGCAGGCTTGCCCTGTGTCCCGTAGATCTCTGTGTGTAGGTGGCACAGGCCACACGCAGCAGAATAGGCCAATTTGAGCAGAGCCCTGTTGTCCAGCGTAGTGCACTTCAGAAAATCATACAAGGATCCGTTTTCATGATAATCTGTGATCAGGTAAAGCTGTGTCCACGAGCCAGTGCCTTTAATATCTGCTGCTATGAAACCTATGGAATACATAAAGCAAGTAATTATTTATTTGTACATCCATTTTTTATGTAGTAGATTCAGTGGTAATTCCTAAAGCTGTGTTTTCTGAACTGAATCAGAAGATACATGTTCCCCTTATGAAAACTAATCACGCAGAAGCTCTGATTCCATCTGCACGTGAGATACCAGTCCAGTCTTCCAGCAAAGAGACCGCAGACAYGTTTCCAAACAAGATTATGCCCTTTCAATTACATTTTAATAGCACACATTAAGGGAAATCCATCTGGTTATTCCACAGAAGCAGMCTTAGATCCCTCAAGCCACCCACTGAGAGCTCCTCCACCCTCACACCTGCCCTCCAGCAGCCAAGCAATGTTCTGCTGCCTTACCGAGGATGTTTTCGTGGCGCATGAGAACAGTTTGGTAAATCTCTGTTTCTCGGAACCAGCTGGCTTCTTCTGTGGTGAAAAACACTTTGACTGCAACTTTTTCACCCCTCCATTTGCCCATCCACACTTCACCATATCGTCCTTTTCCAACTTGCCTCACCATCTGAATTTGTTTGGCAATAGTGCGCTGAACCTAAGAAAGACAAAAGCCCCAAAATTAAAAAGAAAGGAAAGGAAGAASAAACTGTAATGTGGAGRAGRGAAACAGTYGTTAACCAAAAGTACCTGGCCAGGCTGCCTGTCAAGCTTGGACTGCTTTAAATTTTGATCCCATTGTAAAATTTGTTCCATGAAATTTTTCACTATTCCAATTTGGGACTCATTACTATTACCTCCAATCTCAACTTCTGATTGAATTTGGGTATACTCTCTTGTATTCTATTTCTATTTTATAAGTCATCTGTCTTACTGGCTAATTTTCATTCAAGTATTATATAGGACAGTGAATGAAAAAAATGATGACCAACTATCACAAAATGAGTTGGAAAGAACCTTAAAGATCATCCACTTCCAACCCCTCTGCCATGGGTAGGGACACCTTCCAATAGAACAGGCTGCTYAAAGCCCCATCTAGACTGTTCTTGAACACCTCCAGGCACAGGGCATACAGACCTTCTCTAGGAAACCTGYTCCAGTGCCTTGCCATCCTCAGTAAAGAATTTCTTCCKAATAATATCCCATCTAAACCYTCTCTCTTTCAGTTTAAAGCCATTTCCCCTCATACTATAKCTACACGYCYTTGTAAAAAGTCCCTCTCTGRCCTTCTTGTAGGCCYCTTTAGGTACTGGAAGGTTGCCCKAAAGTCTCCCTGAATACTTCTCTTTTAATAAAAAAGCAAATCTATTTTAATGGTCARTGGATACTAAGAACATAGAATCTCTTAGTTCACTCAATTTGATACTTGTGATCACATGTAATTTCTTGCACTTTTGTCTTGATGGCTGTAGGCTCTAAGTTTTCTTGAATTTTGCTAATGGCAACAGATTTTTTGCAGCATATCTAATTTTGCACTTCATTTTAATTATGGGAAGATGGGCTTTAAACATGTACTTTAAACTTRTATTTTCATACTTCATCATTTTATATCAATGGCATATAAAATACTTAGCATTTTCTATGAACRAACTGCTTTGTTCAAGGTGTTAGATACAAACCAAACTTTGTATGTGATGGAGAGAAATGCAGTGAAGAAAAATCTTAGTTTATGATTTACCAATAATGGTAGYCCTGATCCACTCCCAGAACTCTGTGACTGGTCAATAAGGTCTTTTAATGACTCCCCAGCTGGAATAAATGCTTCATCTTGTTCCAGGTCCCGATTATAACAGTGCCTCTTTGCCATCGACTTACAGTAATGCCTGCAAAAGTAACGTAAGTTAAACTGAGCTCCAAAACACTTCCAAAGTGCAACAAATTGATCTAGGAAAAGAGCTATTTAAATACAGAAAATTCCTCAAAAATAAAAATAGAGTATCAGATTTTACTGTTTCTTTTTTCTTTTCCTGAAAGGTAAATTCCATAGCTTTATAATGCTAAGAAGTTGCTGTAATGAATGTACAGGTGTGTCAGCTGATGATCAGTCAGGTGGAAACCCAACACTTTTAAATACTCAGCTCTCAGCARGTTTTACCAGCACAACAATGCTGAWTTWGGTTTAAATGAGCAGACAGAACCTTGAACTACGACAGCTGAGGCTGACACAAGCACCTTTCCTTGGAAACTGCTAGAACAGTGACCACCTCCAGCACAGGGGTGGGGCTGACAGAAGGACCTGAATGGATTGCCATAGCTCAGCTGGACAATTATTTACTTTGGAAACACAGCAGAAAAAGGAAAATCTTAGAAGTAGATGAAATTTAACTATTGCAAGTGACTGAAGACCCCAAAACATATAAAAGATGAACATGTTCCTGTTTACCATTTGCTATAGCATCACTTATGTGTAGCTCACAAAAGTGYACTTTATAGCCAGAAGAAAAGATCAAATTCACCTTAATTCTCTGCCATGAATGTTTCATTTTACATAGTGATAGAAACTGCTACCCACAGAAATGTGAAATTAAACTACAACTGTTCCCAATCTACACATGATTAACTGAGCACATTTGCAAACTAACTGYTCTGTTTATATCGATATGCAAAATAAAAAATGTTGCCAATAAAGTGCTTTCTTACTTGTAACAAAAGCAGCTAAGTAAGATGACCATGACAATTATGCAGACTGCCATAGAAATCAACAGTGCCATCCAACGAATGCTGCCATCAAAAAGTCCATCTATTTGACAAAAAAAGAAAGAAAAAAGTAGAAAGAAAAAAAAAAGAGAAAGTTTCCAAAGTCTATTAATTAAACAAATACTGTAAACAGTTTATTTAGGTATGTTTTCATATACTGTGTATTGAAGTAAATATTTACCAGAAAAGCAAGGGTAATTTCATTTTGATGACAACCAAAAAAATAAAAAAAAGAAAAATGAAAAAAAGAAAAAGAAAGAAAGATTTAGCTTGAGATTTTGGAGTTGCTGGTTTTGTTTGACTCTTGCTAGTTTGTTAGAAATAGAAATGRAAGATTTAGAGCAGTAAGATTCTGAGAAGGTATAAAGCAACAATTAAACCAGTACGACTTGCCTAGCAATGAATGAGTAAGCACATGAAAACAAACTATTTTCACTGGGAATGTCAGAAAGAAGGGAATGAATTTGCAATAAATAGGTGTTAACAAGGTCAGAATACTTTTTTTATGATGGCATTCATAATGGTAAAATATAAGAAAAACATTTTTAAAAGAATCAGACTGTGGAAACAGAATAAAAACAGACRAAAAGATCACATGCAGATCAAGATATGAGCACACTAAGAACAAGAATAAAAATACCATGAGTGACTGAYAGAGGAAAAGATTAACTTGAGAGTGGCAAAAAAGGAAAACTGAAAACAGAAAATGAAGTGTAGTACAGAGCTTCATATAGAAATTACTTAGTGAGGAAAAAACTAGATCTGTGCAATATTATATTTACATTTTCTCCTTATTTCTACTATTGATCAGGAAGAACAGAACCTACAGAGCATTTCTTAGCAGCAGCATGAACATACAGGAGTTGTTTACCTGTACTGTCAAGAGGTGGTAAYGTTGGCTGTAAATCCTGATTGCAGAAATCAGTACGACAGCACTCAATCGTTCGACGTAGCTGTGCTTTAGGCGAATCCTGTTGAAGAAGAATTGAACAAACATTGCAATTTTGAATCTAAAATGGGGACGGGGATGTGACAGCTACAACACAGCACAGASAAAAGCATAAGCTATTTCATTCAAAAGGCACTTCAACCACACCATTTGATGCAGGAGACCAATCTGCCGTGGCAGACAGACATCTCATCTCTGAGTGCCTACATTTGATCTTGCATTTTTTTGTATTTCACAGAAATAGATAGTTTTCTACTTAAGTTGCTATTTCTTGGGGAAATATGGGAACTATGGGAAAAGTCTTGACCTTTGTCAAAACTAGTTAACCAAATGTTAAATAAATACTGCTCTTAACACAAAAAAGACAATCCCTTTAGAAGTTGTTCTCTTATATTCATCATAGCAGCAGAGTTTGCTTTAAAAACATCTTCAGAATGCCATAGAAAAGAGGGAGGGGCATGAAAATAAAACAAAGTAAGGCACTTGTTTAAATCTCTTTTTTTTTCACCTTGCACTGGAAGTCTGAACCTTCATACTTCATGCAGCCAGAAGCAAGCGTGGGTTCTCCATGTTCATCTTCCTCAATGATAGCAAAGCAATGCCCATTAGTTCTGGAATAAACATATCATGTGTGCTTTACCAGCATGTTTGTCATTTAATATGCAGCATTAACTGACCAAGAACCCATTAAGAAAGTAGAATGAAAACTTCTGGAAAAATTCYTTAACACAGTGGTTACCATCCAGTGTGAGAATAAGAGACCCCCACAGTATTCTCAAATAGAACACAATGGGGATAATATTCTCACAAATATTCATGCATTCTCTCAACACAGATAGTAAAGAAAACAAACCTAGAAATAATTTTGTTTACCAAAAAATCTATTTAAATTAATTCAGAAAGCATAATGCCATAAAATACCGTGCAAATGGACACAGTGTGTTTTTAACAGCTTTATTATCAGCATAATAACTTATTACAGTCACTAGGTCAGACAAATAGTAAGGCCTATACTGACTGCATACACTAGAGGGCAATAAAAGCCAATAAATAAATACCAAAGGGCTTGAAAAACAAAATACTGGAACGTGTTCTCAGTTCAAAACTGTTTATAAGTTACTGCCTGTATTTACATTTAAAAAGACAGCAGTGTTTATTCTACCTCCTTGGGTTCTATAAAAACTGCCTTATCTGCCAAGTGACACCTTTAGAGAGACTGAATACTATGTTTAAGTGAGGACATGAAGTACAGAAACAAGTAATATGTTTTCAATTGTGTATATTAATTCTGAAGGAAGAAAACAGAAGGGCCTTGAACACAGAATTGCAAATGAAGAGAAAAAAAGGCAAAGCGAGGACATTTCAGAACATGAAACAAACCACCTTAAGCAAGCACATATATATATAACCTTTGCCATGAATCTGTTAGGATTCTTCTGCCTGTAAAAGATAAAAAACTCCCCTCCTGTCTCTACATGTCCACAGGCTTTTCTTCATTTTCCCCTGCCTTTCCTTCATAGTCTGTAACTATTGCACACGCATCAGAAAGAATTCTCAGTAAATGCCTATGTTGTTTTTTACATTACCTTTTTGACTGCTAGGTGAAGAAATAAGCAAACAGGTGGTCGCGTCAGAAGGCTTAGATTTGGGTCACTTAATACCAGTTATAAAAAACCACAGGGTTACTTAAAACCTCCCTCCTTCAAAGCAGTTGCTGGGCTTAAAATGACCAGTTGGTTCTAAGGTGTGGTGAGAACAGCACTGTTTGCACAGAGATGACCAGGAGTTTTAGCACTCTCAGAACCAGTGAATGTCTAATCGATTATGGTCAGATCACCTGAGAGAACCTTGCTCAGCCTCTAGAGGTAGTCTGCTCTCTCAAGAGCCAAAATGATCCTCTTCAAAGAGCCTCTCCATCCSGAATGCAGTACTTACATGCATGTGTTGTTAATGGCATCATCTGGGCAATGTCCTGAGCAGTAGCACTTAAGGAAAGGTAAGGTGTCCTCTGGAGCAAGTGTGACTCCATTCGCTTGTTTCTTTTGGTCAGAATTTGTCTTCACTCCCGTACCATGAAGCATGCTGTCTAGCTTTTGACCTGGACATGAAAAAAAACAACAAAAAAAAAGTATGTTTTAATCTCTTCGATAATTGTTCAAGTGTTTTACAGGCAAAACACGACAACAAGGCAATCTCCTCTCCCAAGATTAAGGTAGAAATCTGAGTCGATACTTTTATTCCAGAAATACCTATCTGAAGTATTTTGTACCTTAAAGCAGATCTTCGACCATAATCAATGTAAACAGAAAGATATTTTCTCTTTTCGGGGTGGGGCAGAAAAGTAGTGGTGTAACTGGYCAGAATTTTCTGAAGAAAGCTTCTCTCACTCATGGGTTTAGAAAAAAAAAATGCTGATGGCTTGATAACCACAACAAGAATAATTTTATGCATGACTGAACATACTTAATATGCAATTTTCTAATTTTCTGAAGTAATTTTTTATAGATTCAGAGTCACATGGAAGAGCAGTAATAACTCCAAAATCTCTTGGTTTTTTTGATCTTTGTATACATTAGTACTTCAAAACACAGCTGAAGTGAATCTTGTTTGCAAATTAAATTTTGGTAAATGACATGAACATCCATCCAAACGATCTTTCACAGAATAGAAACAGGGCTACATCATGTTCCAAGTAGCCCTCAGTTTCTCAACAGTGGCAGAGTTAAACATAATTTGTTCTTGTTCAGATTATTAAAGTGCTTYTGTGAATGTAGGCATTCAGAAGAAAACACGCATCTGTTTCCTTCTTTGTGAAGAACATCCAGAAAAAATATATGCTATGTGATTACTACATGAGATGAGAACATTTTTACCCATCTCCTACAGCTTTATCAGACACGATTTTACCAACAGGAAGTCTCTTTCTGTTCACCACTTTGGCTCTGAATCCTCAAGGTATGAACCAAATAGAGACAGAAGAGTTGTGAACAAACTATCACCTGCACTGATACAGATCACAGCAAGGCATTGTGTGAGGCTCAGTGTGATAAGATGAGCCAGACAGGACCAGAAAAAGCTTTTACAAATACGGTTATTAGTAAAAAAAATGGAGGTTACAATAAAAATTTCWATTTTTTTAAGGAGAAGAAACCTGACCAGGAAACTCACGGTCTCTTGGAACAGATGCTTGTGGTTTCCTGTCAAACCTAGCAAACAAGAGCTGTGGAGTGATGACAACATTAGCATCCTGTTGTACCTTGCCTGAAACTCGTGCAGAAAAAACCGATTAAAACCCTGTGCAGATACAGCCCTCTGTCTCTATCACTCTACTGTAATAGCCACTATGTCATTCAGACAAATGCCCAGCAAAGTATTTGTGAAATTTGATCCTCCTGCTCTGAAAATAGCAAATTTACAGTTTCCTCATCTGGTTAACACAGCACACCCAGTGCACTGTCCAACGCAGCAAATGAAACTGTGCTTCTTTTGGATACAAYTGAGAGCATATCCTGAGAAATACACCATGTTCCTAAACACTGAAATCACTTAGCAGTGTTTTATTTAGCATGTGGTCTTCAAATGGTACTTCAGTAATGCCCAAGTTAAATAGTCCTGATATGTACAGACTGTTAACAAGAAACAAGGTCCAGTGCTAGAAWAACAGTAGGTTATAGGTATTTCTGATCTAAACCAAGAGGAATTCTGCACAACTGAAACAGCTTCTCCATCCACCCCCYGTGTCTTGCCATATAGTTCTTCCCAGCATAAACTGAAAGATAAAATTAATACTGTGCAACAGACATTATGCAACATTCTGTATTCACTTTTAAGAGATCCTTACCTGCTCAGAGAACAGGTAGTTCTACTTAACATTCAGATGAAAATCCACTGCATATGTACAAATATTGTCTGTCTTTCTATTTTTCCTGAATGACTAAGGTATCCTTCCCAATTAATGTTACAAAACTCCCCTTATCTTCAGGAACATTCCACACATTACAAGTATTCAGACTTGTAATGATCAGTGTCTTACATCCATTTTCCTACCTTGACCACTGAATGCAATATTTTTTTCAATTTATTAGATGAGAAATCCAAGGAACCCTTCAAGCATGACTTCTCCTAGCTCAGAACAGAATGAACAGCATTTTTTTGCAGGTCTGGCATCTTTTAAAGCAGTATAATTCTTTGCAAACTAACACTGAAGCATCACTACAGGTATACCAACTTTTTATATGAAAAGTGAGATTAATTACATTTTCCCTCTTCATTTATTATGATGGATCATAACATTACAAGATTTATGAAGAGCACATACCAAATAAAATCCAAAACAGACAACTGTATTCTCAAAGAAGCTGCATCTTTGCCTTTTGCACGGTTTCTATAGCAAAGATTTTTATTCAAAGCAGAAACACACTACAGTTTCATTATTTTTGCAATGTGAAACTCCATAGTAGGCTGCTTTCCTCAAGCAGATAATACCTGAACTGCACAAAGAGTGGGGAAAAAATAAAATCACTTCACTCTTGAATTTTTGCTTTCCAAGACTGGAAAGAGAACTCTTTTCAAACAGGAGTTTGAGCATACAGGGAAGAGAACAGGGAAATTTTCAGGATTCTTGGGATCACTTCAGGAAATAGCTTTTGATTGCCTCCACCCAGATATCACCCAGAACCGTATCCTTTACTGCAGTACTACAATTCATCCTCAGCACTTCAAGACAGCTTAGTTTCCATTTTGAAGTTGCTAGGTATGGGAATGGGAGTGCAATGTGGAAAGCCTTGGCTTCCATCCACCTTAGATGGTGAGAGGGCAGATGAAGGTCCTGAACTCACAGGATGCTTCAGTGCTGTTTTTCCTGGTTAATAGCTCCTGAGTAAATGAACAAGAGAGAATTAAGGACAGGCCTAAAGAACATCTTGCCATCTTGCTTCAAGCTTTATCCCCCTACCCTCTGAGCTCCAGCTCTCAGATATTCACACTCCTGCATCTTCCCTYTGAGAGCTGTGAAAGGGAGGATCATGTTTTAGGGACTGCACTACCCAATGATGTAATTAGTCTCTTCCACAACATATGCAGTTGTGACTCTGCAGTACAGCCAAGAAGCATACATACACAAATCTCACATAACCTTCAGAGGTGTAAATGCCATGTACTGTGCACTGAAATGCAGCATCCAGAGACTACAGGCACAGCAAAGCTTCCTTTCCATCTTTCCTAACCTCCACCTGTAAACTGCACCGAGGTGGCAGGGCAAAAAAAAAAAAAAAAAGACATTAGCAACAAATGAACTATCACACATGGAGGACTTGTTCAAGATCCTGAATCACTTCTGCCCTGTTTATCCAGCCTTGAGAATAATAGTATCATAGACTTCTAAACATACAAACTRCTCTGTAATGTGCATTTTACTGCATTACAAAGCTACAGCATTCAATGACATATCAGAGCCATGAGGGAAGATTCCTCTCACTTAAACACAGTGTAAGATACTGGTGGCAAAAAAGCTGATAGAATTTCAAGTTCTGATTTTGTCATTTGCTTGGCCCCATCATACATTCATTGTAGATTTCCAGAAGTGTGAACTATCGCTACAGATAGGACAACACTTAAATGGCATTATTTTTTTAAATTAAACATTATTTTAATGAAATAAAAATTTCAGAAGTTASTATAAAATAATTTGTTAAAACAGAACAACACCTGCCAATATCTCATATCCAGCCYTTGATCAAAAATATAAATTATTCAAAGCACGACTTCTTCCCATCACAGAAAATAATTTAAGACTGTAAAATGTATTTCAAAGAAGCACAGGATATTAAAAATCYCACTAGGTTAGAAATCTAAGTCTACTTGAAAGCATGCTTCAAATACGAATATTAACRTGGATAAATCTTAAAAATGTACTGTGCGTGACACTGAAGTGTTACGAATCACTAAAAACCGAGTTAACCTGCTTGCAACTCAATGCCAGGATACAGATATAATTTCATTAAGTCTTCTGATCTAAGAAAAGATTTCTGCAACCCATAAAAAAMCAGCTCTATGAAATGCAGAGACAGCAGTAAATGAAAGAAGACAAATGCAAAAGCCAAATTATGTCTACAGTTTTTTTACTTAATTGTATTCGCTCTTCCTCCACAAATAAAGGTCCACTATRGCCTATAGCAGTCATTTGATAACTTTCTGAATTCGTAATGTAGACGCTGCCCATAAAAACATTTCTATTCCAGACTACATTATCCTTATAAGGGATTTGTCCTAGCAGAACTACAATGCTAGAGGCATTTCTCTGTAGCTAGTCTGATCCATGCTTGTAAACTCCAAGAAATTCAACATTTAAGTAAAAAGAATCTTTGTCAGAAGTGCCCCTTCACCTGCCTCTCTGCTGGCGCTGATGTCCTGGGCTCACTTGCACCGGGCTCTTTTCGTCCAAGATGAAAGTTGCACCAGTGCTCTTCATTTGCCTTCCTTATGAAAAAACATACCTTGACATTTTTATGTGGTGGTTTTAAATGACTTTTACTTGCTTTAGGATACTACAAAATCACCCACTCCAGTAAGCACAWCTCACCTTTCTGCCTATCACAAACTTTCAAAATGATTTAACATGTTCTGTTAGGTGAATTAAACCTCGGTACAACTGACACAGCTTGAATACAATACTAGCACTTGCTCTAAAAAGACATTTTTTTTGAACCAGAAAATCTGTATGAGTACAAAGAAAGTATCTTAAATGCTTCTATGAACTCTGTGTTTGGCATTCCAACCATAATTCTCCCCATAGTGCTTTCTTATGTATCAAGGCTGTGATCTCCAAAGACCAGGCACGTTAGAGGTAGCTCCATCTAGCAGAACTGGTTCCTAAAAATCATAGCATGTTCCCAGACTACTGTTTAAAACCTCTCTCCTGCTCTTCCAGCTCTCCCAGGACCTACACCAGTGTTCAACACAGACAGGCAGCCCTTGCTCCTTTACTTTCCAATCAGCAGTCTTCAGCCTCTGCTCCCACTTCCCTTTCCCAAGTCACTTCTGAAACTACTCTGCTCTAAGTACTAAATATAAAAGCCAGAGGCATGAAAATTGTGTATTTTACTTTAAAAACGCACACTGCATTCTAATTTAAATTAAATGGATTTTCAAAGAATAGTTACTTAAACCTAAATGCAAAATTCTAATACATAAATAGATCAACTTTTAATAATCCCTTGTAAGAACTTTAATCAAATTCATAAGAACATGTTTGCTGCCCACATTTTAAAGTATGATACAATGARTAATTGGAGAAATCATCAGTAAACACAACTAGTGTTTCAAGTAATTAATCAGCTACGGACAATGGTAGGTTCCTTCTATAGCTTTTAGAATTTTGTTTCAGATTAGTTTATACATTCAAATTCAGTAACTATTTCACCTGAAATTGAGAAACTGTTGTCTTGGGTTGATTTTGTGCCAATCCTATATTCCTATAATTCCGTCAGCTTTTATGCCCAAGAGGTGTCTGTGCCTTTAAATGTGACCCAGAAGAAGGGCCAGGGGTGGCTGGAAAGGCAGCGCGGGTGGTTAAAAGCCGGGGCTGCCACGCTGCCGGGGGCTTTTGGAGCTCAGCTCAGTACTGCTGCGGGAGTTCTGCTTCCTGTGTACAGGGGAGTTACGTTGTTGCTGCTGAGCTAGCTCGGGTTTGTTAGCTTGGACAAACAGCTCTCCCTGGACTGCCACCCCTTCTGTGACTCCTGGGATTTTCTGGAACAGATTGGCGGCGCTGCGGTCCGAGAACCAGGAGGCAAACGCTGAACAGCCRGGAGCCGGCAGGGACTCCAGAGAAGCCAAGTGGCCAGAGGAAAGCACACCGAGCCCTCTGTTTCATGCACAGTGAGGACAGTACTACCACCAGGTTGCCACTGTTGCCTGAGTGGCCATGYAGACCTTTCCTTTTGTTTCTTTTTCCCAGAGACAGGAGCTGCCATCTTTTCTCTGCACCACCTGCCGAGCGGCTGTGGAGGAGAGGGGGCCGCGTGCATTGCAACACAAATATCCAACAGTTACTCAGTTTTTTTTTTAAATCAGCGTCCTGTGGGCACCTTGTTTTGTTAATAAACTATTTTTCTYTTCACATTGGCCCAAACTCCCGTTTCATATTGGTGGGAAAAAWTTATCAAACYTTTTCACTTCAGAGGAAACATTTATCCTGTAACATTTCTCTCTGAAAACATTGTCTCAAAYCAAGAMAACCSTATAAGGGTTTWAAAAGCTACCCAGTTACATATATTGATCAGATGTGCTCATCAATACACTGTAACAAGAAAGAAAGAACTCCACTCTGAATTAAAACAGGTTCTCTGAAGGAAAACACTGCACTACTGCGAAGACAAAGCCTGTTTAGTGCAGTCACAACTGCAGGTGAAGCCAATACCCTCTCACCKTAAATCAGAAAAGGAGATGGATGAAGATGCAGAGCAAGTCTGAGGTTTAAAGGTATTGCAAAGGCCTTGAAAGACTGTAAAAGACTTCTATTGCCAAGAAAGGAAATACAAAAACATTTTGAAGAGGTTGCTATTAAATCTGTCCATCTGCAACACAGGCTTATTCTTGACTATTTCTCAACGTGAAGAAGTCCCATAAGCTATAAAGTTACAATCCAAAGAGTAACCACTGAGTCCCCCTGCTGCATAGTACCAACCTGAGAAATTTATGCCTTTCACCAGAAACGTCATGGAACTGCCTATGGTTTCTGTTGTTATTGTAAGAATATTTTCACATTAATCAACACATGCAGCCACTTGCTTTTTCAAGTTAGCTGTTAAGGAATCTGGTATGTATATATACACGCAGGAACACAGATACACTTGCTTTTATCATTCTCTCAGCTCTTGGTAAGCTCTGAAATTCCTAACATGCTGAAGAAGCCTCCAAAAAAAAAAAAAAACAACAACGCAGAAAGCGAACCATTAAGCTGGATACCACACACTGAAAGTACACACACTGGTTTCTACTTTCTCTACTTTTTTCCCCCTACTTTCTGTAAATCACACAAATTCTTTTCAATTCTTTATAAAGAATCTTCTTCACCTCTCTTGACTGCTTTATGATGCAGTTTTGTAACATCTGTTGAAACTACTTTTTCAATTGTTTAAACTTCTCACTTTAAATTGTCCCTTTCCTATAAAAATTTCAAATGTTTTATGACWATCAACTTAATTCATTCCTCCCCCACAAATCTAGGGAAAAGCAGAGACGTGACTGTTTTTTTCCTCACCGTCCCTGGAACCAAACATATTTTGTATGTTTGAAGAAAAGCCCCTAAGTAATTTGCAAAGAACTAACAACATTTCAATAAGCTCAGCTTTTCCATGGCTTTCAGAACTCCCTCAGTATTGATCTGGAAGTTATCACCACCTGGTAAAAGCAGGACCAAGTTCACATTACACCAGGTTGTGCAGCAAAGTTCTGACTATCTGCTAAGGATGTATCTTGCACAACCTCCCCAGRCAGCCTGTTCTAATACTTAACYACATTCAGTGAAAATTTCTTTCCTAATTTCTCAGCAAAATTTCCTTTATTTTATGCTCACTACCAATCTAAGCACCTTGCAGCAATATGCAAATATTTGTAAATCTGTACTACAAACCTCAACTATACCCAAAACTGGGCTATTTCTGTCCAAATAGTTGTAYCAAGCACAGTCTTGAAAGAGACAGCTCTGCTACATTCTTCAATCTAATTTGCAGATTGACACCAGAAACAGAACAAAAAGACTGGCATTTGAGTACTTACCAGGCTTCCTCCTCTCCCCATTTTTAACAGGTTCACTGAATTGTTACTCTTGAAAGTATCTCATATAATATCTCAAATTGAAGTATAAGCAGTAACTGATCTAAATACAGAATGAGAATATAAAACCTTTTATACTCAAGTGTTCAGATGTCAGGACCAAATTCGTTTTCTCTATTATCCTGAAAATACCTGGAAAACTCTGTGTATTTAAGCACATGAGAACTGCAGAGCTGGGAGAACAAATACACKTACAGGGACCAGCTAGGGATATACATGTCTGCTGGACATGCAGGGCACTGCTGCATTTTWTTTTTTTTAATTCAACCCAATCTGACAGAAGTGTTACAATTCTAATGATAACGGGATTTCGAGGGGTTTTTGACAACTGGTGTCTGAAAGACAGATATACAAATGAGTATCTTCATTCACTGAAAACGAGGGCTTTAGTGAATAGCCCATAGCCTCTGGCCCATTAAGTAGGCACAAGAAGTTAATTTAGATTAGTTATGCCACACTACCTCCAGGCTGCTGGGAGCCACACACTGCAAGTTCTCCAGTGGGTCAAGTTAAGGGATCAAGTATGCACACATACAGGGAACTGAAATTCAGCAAGTCAAACCTTCACTTCTGCTGCTCCATGGTGTACTAAGCATTCTTCATATTGTTTCTATTTAAGTATTTGACAAAATAGACCTAATCTATACTACAATGCATGACCACTGTCCTTCTTTTTAGGGAAGCATCTATATGGCATGTCAAGCCAAAGTAATCTGCCTGCAAAAGAAAAAAAATCCTACTTCAGCCACTGGAAAACACACAACTCTGTTACAAATCAAAAAGATAAACTTATTTCAACTGGTACATATTTACCTTGAACATGGAGAATGATAAGCAGATAGGCTCCAAGCAATTGCTCATGAACTYTCAATCGAGTCATTGTTCACTTTTAATCCTTCCTGTGAGGGYGACCGGCCCTTCTGCTTGACAAATGCTAAGCTCAGTCTGTTCGGTGAAGCCTAATASGAGATTTGGTGCTTGACTGCAAAGATGCTTCTGTAACTTTTCCACCTYTGTTTCCTGAAAGATACAATAAAACAAAGTGTTAAGAAACTTCACGTATTTGTGAAACAAGGAAAAAACCCTCAAGATGGTCACCATGGTGAGCATAACCAACAAAACCAACAAAAAACTCCTCATGTTTATTAATGTTAATAACTGAAAACGTTAGCTATGTTTACTATTTAACTGAATAGCAGGGTTCTTCTGAAATACACACTTCTGGTAACATCCCACAGAGATGTTTTTACATTCCTATTTAAAAAAATATTAAGTATGTAAACTCACTGGTCACAGCCGTGTAATTTTAGACTTGCATACAGCTATTAAAGGTAGCACTCAACAGATTAGCATGTGAATCTGTTTGAAAACTATTTTCTTTACAGAAATGAAAACTCCTTTTAATTATTTTTATAAAAATTAAACTCAAGTGGTGATTTCCCATAATACTGAGGGGGGAAAAAGAAACACCATGTTRGGCCACCTGTTGAAAACTGCTGGAAGGGAAGCTTTATTGAAAAAAAACCTCAGCCTCTCTGCTGAATGAAAASCAAATTTGTATTAAATTTAATGGTTAGTTTAGTTACCTAATACACTTATCTTGTTACTCTTGTCTCCTAGAATAGTACTGCATCTTTAAAGAAAAAAAGACAACACTAACTGCAATCCAAATTCGTGACATCCTGGATTCCCAAGCTGTGTGCAAATTAACACATCCTGAAAACTACACTACCATATGCACACGCCATTTGTTCCACAAATAAAACATAATTCTACTCTCGTGCAGTGGTGAACACACAGCTAAGACAGCCAAACTGAGTAAGAAGTCACTTTTTCAGACTGCAATATTTGTGGTCACGTTCTGCTTACAGAAYTTGTCAATGGTGATGCACAAGGGGACCATAATTGGGCCTCAAAGGACTAAAAAGCAGCTTGAACACCTAAAYAGTTGCTCGCAACAAAAGCAATGCTGCACAAAGATGAACAGAGGGCTGATTTTGCCTCTTCTCGGCCTCGTTTCGGTGGGGTTGACCCCCCTGACCCCTGTCAGCCTGGCGCTGCTCATGAATGCCAGAACGGGCGTTCGCTCGGGGATGGGCAGCAATTACTGTTGGTGGCCGCTTCCAGCATCAATAACTCAATCTGTCTGTCGGCGAGACCCAAGAACTTTTCATTTTAATGAGTCTGCGGAGGCATTTAACATGGAGGCAAATTAGCGGCTGAGCCGGGAGGTGTCCGTCACTTCCAATTTCGGCGGGCGCGCCGCACCGSCCCGACCCCTGGCCTACTTTTCACACGTCTCTGACTTCTTCCTAATGCAGGCACAAAGAGGGAGCCGGGTGCCCCCAGCACCACGGCAGCCCCAGCCTTTGCCAGGATTATTGCCAGGTTGTGGTGGGATGGGCTCGGAATCACGCGCCGTGCAAACGTCCAGAGCACC
>NW_026623378.1:986222-994758 GCF_030028575.1 Malurus melanocephalus
AAAAAAAAAAAAATCAAGAAAACATTGAAAAAATCAGACCATTGTAACAAACTCACTCATATTTCTGTGACACAATCTAAGGCAGTTTCCAGAAATCCTGTCCAAGCCTATTCAAAAAATAATCCTTTCCACCAGTATTTTGTACCTGAATCTTCCTTCCAGTAATATTTCACTTTTTACACATATATGTATAAAATCGTATATAAAACCACGCAATAAAAATCAAAGAGAACAAATTCTGTCATAATTCCCCATTTTAAAACAAAAAATACATTTCCAGACTCCCATTAAAGAGGAACACTAGCAGTCCTGACTAAGGCACAAAATTGAAAGAGTGCAACAGCTGGAATTTCTCCAAAACTTGACTGATATAACAGTGTAGAATGACAAAACAAAATAACCACTTCAAATATATTAAAGCATCAATTAACACCTGGAATGTTACTCTACCAACAGAATGATGCTGAAGAAATTCAAACCCATAAGCCARTCAGTTGATTTTGAAGTTTTCAATCTCTCTTTTCTACTGTAGCCACAAAGAAATGTTTGACTATAATCCACTAAAAAGTRATTTATTCATCAGTGGTAACACCTGATTTTTCTGTATTTTATTACCCTTACCAGTAACAGTTTATTGAAATTAAAACTGTGCATTTTTTCTGAACTAGAACTCATCAGTGAATTCACAGTACTATCCCAGCAGTCCAGCCCTATGTTCTGTATCACTCCAAATATATGAAGCTGAAGAGTGCAAGATCTGTCATATGGCCCAAAACAACTCTGAAAGCAGGCAGTTCAGTGGTAACAGTYCTTTAGATGTGGCTATGTAATATTTTTAACAGCATGATCCCCAAACCAAGTGAGCTGTGCTGTTCCAATTTCAATAAAGAATGATAGTGGTGAGTATAACAACAAAGAGAGAATTGTAAAATAGGAACATATGAAAAAATGTAAATCTTAGACTTCACAAGAATTAGAACACACWATCCATTTCAACAGACAAGATATTGCAAATCATTTGCAGCAGTACATTGAACACCCAGTTAATGTATTTAAACACAACAAAACTAAGACACATTAAATGGTTCTCTAATGTGTAACTTGGGCAAGAAGTGACTTAGGTAACTGTGAGCATGTTACCTCAATCACAGGTACAGTTTTGAACAGAATGCCAGAGATAAACTGGACTGTCAGTCTAACTCAATGTGCAACAATCCATTTCCCATAAGATTATAAAAAAAAAACCTGATATGGTGCCACAAAGAAAATTACTCATTTGGATGAAGAAGAGAGGGATTATAAATACAGTAAAGAATTCACTACAGGGCAGACAAGTACTTTCAAGAAGAGATTAGTAGTCTAGTTCAAATGGCATTTGAGGACCTTGATTCTTGATTCAGCTTGATTGAAGAATACTCACCCTTTTCATTAATGAAGCAGGCACAGAAAGCAAAACTTTGATAAAATTTGCTGACAAGCACRAATTGTCAGTTCAAATGAGTGTTGCTTTTATGCAGGCAGATTTGGATCACATGAAGAACTGAAGCAACAGAACTAGACTGAAGTACAACAGCATGAAATTGGGAAAGTCATGCATATTGGTGACTCTGAAGAATTGCTGCTTCACATAGACTAGAAGTTCACACATAAGGGATAGCTCTGGCCAGGGGCCAGGACACCAAGYGATTACAGAACATCAGACACAACGRTGTRATGTTGGGAGCAAGACACAAAYACAACTCTAGTATTTTTTCCCAGGGAAATTTTCCAGGGAAACACTAAGGTATGAACAGCACAGAGACAATATGATTAATAAATTGAGCRTACACCTAGAGGCATACTATCTCAAGCAAACACAGACAATTGGAGATAAAAACAAAACAAAGTAATACAATCAAGACAGCTAAAGTTGATGGGTAAATATAACAGGAATAAACACAAGGAAAGATGGACAGCTATTCAACCTGAAGAAAATTACTGGTTCAACAGCTAGGTATGGATTAGTTATTAAARTTCATTTAGATCAGAAATTAGAAGACAATTCCTAACCACTGGTTAGAAGRTTGTAGGGCAGATTTTCAAACTAAATAGAGTCCAAAAACTTAATTAGTCTTTAGTTCACAAAAGCCACCATCTCATGTAGCTACAGGTGTCATCATGGGAACAGACTGATCTGGGGTTTCAATTTATTATTCATAATACAAAAAGAACTGTAGCTCGCTTTAGTATATCCCAAGTCAAATAGTCMAATTTAACCAAGTCCATAACAAGAAGAAAGTTTCAGATTGTGTATGGTGTAATTCTGCCAAATACTTGTACAGGCCTACTTTTTAWATGTGTTTCTATTATTCTATTGCAAGGCATACTTACACAAATTGTAGAAAAGTGCCACAGTGAAACACTTGAACCASCTATGCTTGAGTGCTGTCAAATAWGTTAAATTTAAAAAGCAAGGTAAAYCCWCCAYCAAAMTCTGTCAAGAAATCCTACAGCTGAGAAGACTGCTGGCTGCATAGCCATCAACAAAAACAACTTCAAGACAGGCCCTATTTGTTTAGGTACTAATCKGTTCAAGCTCACAGAAATAATTCCATTGAACTGTGGACGTATAAGAATTATTTAAAACTATTCCTGATTGCATAAATTTAAAAGCCAATTGAGTGTGTAAATTACACAGATGTTTTTTCTCCTACAAAGTGAAGTGAAATCTGAAATGCTAAACAAAGCACATCCGTGTGTATTGTATACTTCTCAAAAGACTGAAATGAAAAATTAAATCTTTGTTCTCTCTGTAGTACATACAGAACCATGTGTTTAGAGAACATGTACTGCAACACATTTGTTAATTTAAAAAACACGAGATCCTAACAACTTGTTTTTTGCAGTGGGGAGCTCACAGTCTTAGAAAAGGACTTCTTATTTCTGACYAGTGGGAAAAGCCCACCAAAAATCCAACTTGGAGAGTCAAACCAATAGCTCCTGAAAGGAAGAATTTCCACTGCTGGCAAATATCAAACGTGTGCAATATTATGGCAGAATTTAGAAGGCAAAGTACTGAATTATGATATATCTGTCCGTTTCATAAACAAAGTTGTTAACCGTGAATAAATTACAGACTAGCTAATTTTTACCATCCCCAGCACAATTAGGTAATTGGGGACGCTACTCATTGGACTCCTGAATGCCCATCTTACTGTTACTCTATCCAATTAACTAACTGGTACAAAGTTTCTTCTATTAAATTAMCAGTAATGAAATGCAGCAAAATTGTTTTCCCAGTGAAATCAGACATTCAGACACATCCTCATGTGTTACAAACATGACATGCTCTCTTACTTGAACACATTGAAAAAATTTCACTACCCAATTTTTATTCACCTTGACCCATTTCCCTTTTTTTTCCACTCCTTCACATTGCTGATTAGCTGGCTTAGAGTTTCTGCCCTTAAGACAATTGGCAAATGGACACCCGTGCTCTTTCTACCATAAATGACATCAACTTCTGCTATTTTACCCAGAAGCTATCATTCCTGCATGTTTTTATAATCTATTTATCATTTTTGCTAGTTCCTTACTGTCATACCACTCCATGTGAACAAAGAGAAAAGCCTCCACATGCAATACATTCCACCTCTAAATTTAATAAATCCAAATGGGGAATCACAACTTAAACCTTTTAGATTTCATTCACAAAACAGATTATTCCTGGGTGCCTTTTGTTCACTAAACGTAAGCAGCAAGGGGAAAAAATCATCAAAATTGCTAGAAATATTACATGTCACTATTAAAAATATTATGGTCATACTATAGCACCTACAAGACTTAACACACATTTTGGCTCTGAGTTTCAATGATTTGATACAGAYAGTATACCTAGGCTGAGGAAAAGAAATAGCTGAGCCCCAATCCTGAATATACATTTGCTCACTTTTTAAGAAGTGGAAAATAACTCTAAAATCAGTGTGTCAGTGCCTTCAAAATTACAAATGCTTTCATAGAAAGAGTTTCTAACCTGCAACATCCCTTTCAGCACTATAAAGACTAATGAATGTTTTCACAACCTTAGAGTATTTTCTTCATAATTTAAGGATAGTTGGGATAGTTGTTAATTAATCTATGTAAAAAAAAAATCCCCAAATAAAAAAAACTGAGTGAGCAAGCATTTCTATTTACTTAGCTCCCATGATCTTGGCTGGATTCTGTTACACCTATAACCTCTGTCCAATCTAGAAGAATTCACARCTTCTTTATGTCTCTAAAGTGAAGGTGATTAACGCATGAAGAAGAGTTCTCCAGATACTGTGTTTTAGTCGGGYGCTTGAAGAGCACATTTTTCATTTCACGAAGCCTAAAGAGAAGAGCCTTTTTGGCCGCTGATTTTAGTGACTAACAAAGCATCCTGGACAAAGCACTTTCCCCCTGTGTCAGTGACACCGTTTCTCCTCCAAGAGCAGAAAGCCAGGAGCCCAAGGCACTCGCCGCCAGCCCCGGCTCCCAGCGCTTCCCAGTGCGAGCGCTTCGCCCACAGGAGGGTGGTGTAAGCTCATTTCCCAGCAGGGGCACGTCGCTAAAGCCTACCTCTCTCACGCACAACTTTTAGAAAATGTGGTTGCTATTTAAAAGACACATCACTTGAATTTCAATTTTTGGTACAAAGGAGAAAACGGCAGCAACAAAGCCGAGACAACTCAATTCGGGGTTGGAGGGTTAGCTTTTTTTAACAAGAAAAAAACCCCAAGACTTCAAACTACTTCCCTCGCTCTTCCCCTCGCCTSTTGCAGCCTTAACTCTTGTTTTCTAGGTAGCGAGATTTTTCCAAGTGTGCTGGCCGACCGCCAGCTCCATAAAGCGAGCGGGAGGCGCTCCCCCCGCGGCCCCTCCCGGCAGCCCAAGGCGCCCGGCCTGACATGCTTTTCAAGGCGTGCTAGACTGCAGCGCAGACTTTCTGGCTCCACTTCCATTGTTTGCACGGCTGCTTTGCTCCTTATCCAGAGCCTGGATTAGCATAAGAATACTGTCTTCCCCCTCTGCAAACCAGCTCCCCTCTAGAAGACCTCCACCCCTTAAGAATAAACAGAGGGTTGGGTTTCTTTTTTTTCGGATTTTCTCTTCAAATCCCCTTTTCCTATTCAGGACTTGTAGAAACCAATAAAATAAATAAAACGCTAAACAAGCGAGGCTGACAAGGCTCAGAAAGGCCCGATTGCATAGATTAGTAATTACCAAGGTCAAAAGAGTCAACCTGATAATGCACGGACCCCTCAGTCCTCACACTCACACACTGGACATGAAAGTTATTAATGGATACGCTTTTCATACAGAGCCGAAAATAAATAAATTTAGGAAGSAGTAACAGAAAGGAGGTTTTAAATCACCCTTCCTTTTAATTTACACCTGGAAGATGGAGTTTCAAATTACTGAGAACAGACGGGAAACATTACTTACGAAGACAACCCTCAGCCAAAAATACAAACAAACCCCTCCAAACTGCGAGTGGTGATGTCTTACATAGGGGAATCTGTTTCTCACACATCTGCAAACTCTTTTCCTCTGGAATGCGACAAAGGGACTATGTGTCCCTTTTAGAGCAAGTGACAAGTGATCTAGCATTAAAAAAGGCCAACAGAGGAGCATTTCACAAGAAGCGAACTGCTCACCCTCACAATGCTCCAAGCTGTCAAGATAGAYATATTTTTTTGTTCTGCTACCCAGAAGATAACAGCTGCCCAAGTTAATTCAAACGCCGTTTCATGAACAAGACAAAAACACACTTGCAAATATTACTTCATAAGCAAGCAACATAATTTTTAGATCATCAGATTCAGGACTCCCCACTGCAATGGGTGAGAGACGAGCTTTCTTTGACAGTTATTTGCTCAATACATACAAACAGCAGAGACAAGACTGGCAAGTTCAACATCACGAAGATTTGCTAATACAGAACACCGTTGGCAAGGTAAGCCTTAATCCTCATTTTCCTCAGCTGCTTGCCATGCCCACAGAGGCACTGTCCTCTGCYGAGAAGAGAAACTCCCTGTCTAGCTGTTCCCACGAAACACTGTAAATAACACACAGGTATCCTCAAACGAGTGGTCTTCATGTCCTTCCAAAGAGGCATTTTAATAGCTGGATGGGACAAATAAATGAACTAGTAGGTGCTGCTCTTTTATGCTCCTCTAAAAGACTGCTGGGGCAGGGGGAAGTTATTCTTTACATGTTCTTACTACAGAAACAAAACTTTAGATAAATGTAATTTGCAAATTACATTAACTGCTGAGTGTGTGTTAGCTATATTACCCTCATAACTTAAAATTTCAACCTCTCTTATTCTTCCAAATTTTAATGAATAGAGGACTAACTTTCGTCATCTGTGAGCCTTCACTTCACTCTAGAAACTTGTGTTGGGATATTTTTATGAGCTTACAAGCTCCAGGCACAAAACACAAGGAGATTACCACCTCACAGCAAGCGCAAAAGTGAGCAAGTATTATCAGTGGCAAGTTTAGAATAGACTAAACTAGAATMTTTTATTATCTTACACAGAACCTGCAAAGTGTTCAGATATTCTCAGTATCAGTGAGAAATGCTTATGTGTAAAGCATGGCATGCTCAACTGCAGAGTTATCTCACAGATCCTGGATATACTAAACTAGATTGCTGTATTAAGAAAGTGCTTACACAGTACAAATAATGTAAAATAAATTACATGCTGCATTCAGCCTCTGTTTTCACCTGCAACATTTAATTCCAATGTGACATGTACGAAAGTATTATTGCTCTGGGAAAAGTTTCCAGGACTCTCAATGTATGTCTGAGCATTATCTTACTCTGCTARTGTTCTGCAAGTCTTGCTGAGATGAAAACAGATTTTAATGCAAACTGAAGTTAAACTCTTAAGTGCACTGTAGATCTGCTTGGTTAAATAACTACAGAAACAACATGGCATGCACATGCACACAAATACTCCTCTTAAGTTTGGACAATGTACATTCATCAAATATAGCTTCAAAGACATTTCCAAATCCAAACACAGTAATCTTTCAATAGGTAGACAAAAACAGAGTTCAAAGGTAATGTTTACTTCAACAGTTATAATCCTCTATTTCCCTACACTGAAGTGCTAAAGCAATATTGTTAATTTTTTTTTTTTTTTTTCACCCAGAATTCAAAAGCAAACATGAGCTTTCTGGTCATGAGATTAATGAGATTAAAAATCTACCATTCATATTCAAGCAACTACATCAGTTATTTTCTCATTGCAAAAAGGTTATTTCAAATCCCTACAAAACATTTCTCAACAACTCCAGCACAGTAGAACTAAGGACAGCAAAACAGCAACATGTAGGATAGAAGCTTTGGTTTGCTTTGGTAGATTAAATGAAGTTCACATTCCACTAACAAAATCTGGGTTTTTTTATTCAAATCTTTGCTTTTCTCTCCATATTGTAAGAAAGCAAGTGGACTAAAACCTAAAAAAACTAAAAAGGTAGAGATTATATGATATATTCCTTTTATGAATGTCACTTGGTTTCCTACTTTTGTCTTTGACTACCATGGTATACAGCTCAACCTGCCCATACTCAGTATGACAGGAATGACTTGGWTACTATCTTTTATTGCATGCATTTCCCCYACTCTCCCATCATCCTTAAATGTGRAGGTATCTCCTCTGATGACTCGACAGTTCCTTAAGCTAAAAACCTTAAAAATAAATATCTTCCTCCTGAGTCATCTCTTCATTAACTTTGGCAATTTAATTATTCCCCTGTCATTCAAGATCACATTCTTAAAACTGCCTTTTCTAATTTACTTTTGTCAAAGCTGTTATTCCACCTAGGTGTGATTTATTCCTTACACATCTTCACTATCAAAACCTTCTTTGAGGATTCTTTAGCTTACATGAATCACCTCTAATAGGATGGAAKTAAGGCTGATTCAAATTAAATCTGTGAAGGAAAAATTGAGGTTACAGGAAAACCACAGATTCCATAACGGGAAGGAATTTTTGTTGCTAGTTGAAGAGAATACAGAATTATTTTTGGCAGAGAGAAAGGGGACAAAAAAGCCATCATTACTGAGTCTTTTCTATCAAGCACTATATAGAGGATTGGTATTACAAGATACTACCACATCCCGAGTGTTTTCCATTTCCTTTTTTTTTTTTTTTTTAATTTTTCACACATTTGAGTTAAGATCCATACTGAAACCAAAGCAGCAGATGAAAGACTGCAGTAACCTACTGGGTCTGTTGTGAGCAGGTTTGGTTTAAGGGCTGGCTTCTGTGAGAAGCTGCCAGAAGCTGCCTCCATGTCTGGCCAATGCCAGCCGGCTACAGSACAGACCCACTGCTGGCCAAGGCTGAGCCCATCAGGAATGAGAGCAATGCCTCTGAGATAACATGGTCAAGAATGAAAAAAAGTTATTGCACAGATATTACTGGGGCCAGAGAAGAGAGCAGTGAGCGTATATCAGACAAACAATGCTGCAGACACCAAGGTCAGTGCAGAAGGAGGGGCTCCAGGCGCCAGAGCAGATA
>NW_026623378.1:995018-1036908 GCF_030028575.1 Malurus melanocephalus
GCAGAGATCCACCTGCAGCCCACGAAGGAGCACGGGGATGCAGAGATCCACCTGCAGCCCGTGAGAAGCCCACGCCAGGGCAGGCAGGTACCTGAGAGGAGTCTGTGAACCCACGGGAAACCCGCACTGGAGCAGGGTCCTGGCAGGGACCTGCACACTGCACGTTTCCTGGGAGGACTTGTGACCCTGTGGGGACTCYKATTGCTCTGTGCCTGAAGGATTGCACCCTGGGGAACAGGGACCCACACTGCAGCAGCTTGTGGAGCATAAAAAAACTCTGCTCCCTGAGCAACAGCAGCAACATGTGATGAGCTGACCACAACCCCCATTCCCCATTCCCCAGCACTGCTGGAGGGGGAAGCAGGGCCCAGAAAAGAGGGAGGGATGGGGAGAAGGTGTTTTGAGATTTTAATTCATACTATCCTGCTCTGATTTTATTAGTAAGCCATTCAATTAATATCCCCAAACCGAGTCTCTTTTGCCTGTAATAGGTAATCAGTGAGTGATCTCTCCTGGTCCTTATCTCAACCTATGGAGAAGCGAGTGATAGACTGGCTTTGGTGGGTGCCTGTGCAATTTTTAAAGACCAATAAAGCAAACATTTTTTCCACTTCTCCATTAAAAAATTCTTATTAATTCAGAGATTGGTGAAACATGAATTTCACCAAAGATTAAATATGCTGAGTGAGTGAGAAACTATGTAGATTGCAAGTATCCATTTGCAAATTCAAAAACAACTCGAAGTGCAGAGAACTTCGAGACACCTGTATAAATATCCACTTCTCATACACTGCCATCTCAAAGACTTTAGAGACTCTCCTCTGCACAGGCAGACCCCTTATCTCTTCACTTTCATTCCACTGAAAGCCTAGGACTGAACTGTTTTTGTAAAAAACTTTCCTATGCTTTACCTGCCAACTGAAACAAATAATTGTTTTTCAAACACCAGCAACTTGAATGAGCATGTTTGAACGAGAACAGGAATTTCAGATCTTAGAACAACAAAATGTRTTTGAAGCATGGTAAACTGTAGCCATTTGGGAACCCCTCTGCACATCTTCACTGTGGAAATGCWCCTAACAGATGTGACTACTGACCCTGAAGTAGCATTACTCCAACAAATTCAGATTTTTACTGAAGATCCTGAAATTTCTGTACTGTGCTGTAAATATAAAACATACGTATTTTAAGGATATGATAAAAGCACCCTTTCTTTACATAGACTTGGCAATGGTACACAGTTCATTTTTTAAAGGATAGTACATATGTCTGGTTTAGAAACAAGAAAATTACCAAGTTCCTATCACCGTGTCTTTATAAACATTAAGGATATTATAAAAAGATCCCTATCTAAATCAGTCTTCGATTTTGGTAAGCTACCAAGCAGTTGTTTATTATTTTAATAATTAGTATTTTAAAATACACTTGAAGTGGACCCCTTGATTTATTTTAATTAAATTCAGTATCAACTGCAACACTTAAAAAAACTTCACCTAACATTTCATGAAACTTACTGTACCTTTACAATCTTGGAACCTCTGGAGAAGGACATTCTTCATGTTTCAACCTCATTTAGAGGAACCTACTCCATAACTGACTACTTAGGACTGCTTCAAAATAGTACCGTCAGAAAGAATATATCTGCTTCATTTTGGCTCAAGGGAATAAAAAAAGGATAGAAAAGAATTCCTGAAAACAAAAACTAATCCCTGTATTAATGTTTGCTTCAAGCCCACATTTCACCATTCCTAATCTAGACACTAAATAGAAAAATAAGCAAAAAAGGAAATCTGGTGTGTTTCTAATTACATATCYATGTTACAATAATCTGGTTACAAAATACATTCCTATCAATACAAACATCTTCAGACTGTACTGCAAATATCTTCTTCGTATGCTTTGCTCACTGTAAGATCTTAAATTGTTCTCTATCCTACCCCATATATTTCCCACCCTCAGACACAGAARTAAGATCCAAAATTTAGCCTCCTTTTACTACACAAGAGTTTGTCTAGATTTCCTTGGAATCTGCTGCCTATTACGCTTTCAACAGGAGCTCCTGAGCCAAACAGAGCCAACACAAAAACGAAGGGATTCTCAGGGGCTTAATCTGACCTTGCTGAGCCTGACAGTCTTGGCCTAGCAGTAGGAAGGCTCTTGTTTTGTGTGGTCTGAGATCAAGATGGTGAGACTACTGGGACAAGCTGGGATAAGCCAGGGGCCATGGAAGTAAGGAAAATCCTGTTAGGAGGACACTGCAGAACAGAGCAGCTGCAGAGTGGAAGCACTGGCACTTCCTGTTTTGATCAACTGATTCACAAGATGACATGGCCTTCTGGTTACTCCACTCCTGGAAAATGCTTTGAGCACACTGACCTGCATTTCCCATTTGTGGTTTGAGCCTCAAGTGGCTCAGCCTGTTTGTTACGGAATTAACTCCTAGCAAATAGCTTGCCACCAATGAAATTCAAYGGCAGCTAACCCAACTTTACAAAATAATTGTTTCCTAACAGAATAGAGAGAATCTTAGGCAGTCCTGATGATTAATAAGAAAATCATTGCAGGAATACCATCTCATCACTGGCACTCTTCAYTCTGAAACACCTGGTATGTGTTTCTGGCTACTGAGTGAACAAGCTCCATTGTGTAAGAAAAGATGTCCTACCACTAATGGTTTGGAGGACACAGAAAGATGACAACTCTAGGGACAGTAGAAGCTGAAATGTAGGAAATTATTCCCAAACTGTCAGCTAAAGTTATTGGTTCAGTAGTTGTATGTTAGAGGTCCTTAATGTCCTTCTAACTCATGCCTTGCTGCATGCAAATCAAACTTAGATAGTATTTGACATTTCAATGGGTGGTGCTGGGAAGTCATCCAAGTCCAGTTTTAAACATCCCAAAGAAAACCAAGTAATCATACAACCAAAATCTTTCTATTAAATAAGGAGACAACACTATACAGGACACCAGCTACAGAAGGTAATTGAGCACACGTAACCCTACTGATTATAGACAATATACTGATCTGAATTTCTCCACTTGCATTGCACTAGAAATGCCTGCACAAATTCACAGGTGTAATCAAAAGACAAACCTATTTACTTTACTGAGAGATAAGAAAATTTTGCACTGTCTCACAGTGTAGAATTACAGAACAGAATAGAGTAGAATTAGCAAAACTACAATGAAGGGATGTATTACAGACACTTCATATTAAAGAAAGATAAAATAAACTATCGTGAGAACTATCTGAGATACATATGATACTCTTCATTGAACCCTAAAATGGAAGAGACAACTAAAAAAATTTAATCCCAATTATTCTCTGTAAACCCATGAGGACCTAACAAATCAGTCAGCAGTTTCAGATGCAAACAAAAAACACCTTTTGTATATAACAAATATTTGAAACTTAAACACTTGCTTCCACTGTTTTTTGTAAGTGYTCAAACTCATAAATGGGCTCAAAGACATACCTGAAAGCAGGTCAGGCAATGAAATACAATACTGCTGATCTCTCACTCAGGAAGTACATAAAATGTCTGATCAACACCTGGGCAATACACCCTATTCACATCTGGTATTTATACTATTTCCCTCTTTTGGCCTTCATGATCAAATTTTTTTCTTTTGTCTTTGTCCCTTGCTTTTGAAATTCAATTACAAAAGGTATGAAAATAAGAGGCAGTACGTAGGAGCAGGAATAATTAGCACAAGGACTTGCTTTTATTTGGTTCTGATAAGCTCACTTCTTCTTGCCATTTGTATATTTGCTGACTTAAAAGCCCATAATCCCTAGTAAAAAGAGAACAAACTGTGTGAAGATAAGAGAAATTTTGTTGTGGAGTGGTGTTGCCATTTTATTTTTGCCAGATCAGCTACATACAGAGAATGTRTAAAACAACCTCCCTCTCTCAATTGCTGCTAACACTACTTCTCTTTAAAAAGACAGTGGACTAGAAGGCAGAAAAAGTAACTTGTGAAGGTGGTTGGGTGGGTGGGTTTTGTGTTTCCCTTTTTAAAATAGAATTGTGTCCAGAGTTTTCAACCCAACTACTTATCCTGATGCCCTGTCACTTGACACTGTGTAAAGCTTTTGCCCAGTCATATCAGCAAAATCATAAACTAAACTAACAATCATCTAAAGCATTAGTAGTATTCATGACCAAGCAGATTCTACTAAATAAAATTCRTCTGATACCACAATTTTACTCCAATGTGCCTTTGTACAACAGATTTCTCTGCAGCTGATGCTGATTTGTCTTTTCTTCAGAACCAAAACATGGACAGAGATCAGATCAAACAGCTGTTCCAGTATGGTATTAAAGACTATAAGCAGCATACAAAAAAGTGGCTCAGAAATGTTTTTGTAAGATATGGTGGCTGCTTATCATATGCTTTTTATTCCTGAAATACTTGAAATAAAATTTTGCATGCATTAACCTTACCTCAGAATTAGGGAACTGAATGAAACTGTATTGTACTTCAAGCTTCCTCCAGACTGTTTTCATCTGTACTTCCACTTCATCAGTTCAAAGGTGGTATTATGGAAATGCATATTTCTACTGATCTGCAAAACACAAAGAGGACTTGATTAAAGAGATATCTGAAGAAAAGGGTTTATGGTTGTGAACTGCACATTGCAGCTACTGGTATCTGGAATTACAGAAACCATCTCCTCTGATGAGCTGCTCCAAGCTAGAGAGGAATTTCCTGAGAGTCATGCACATCCATACTGCTGCACACTTGCAGTATATTTGTAAAACACTGACACAAAAAAGAGTTTTAAAATAGTTTTATTTCTATTGGTAATTGCTCATATTAAAAATAAATCAACAAAAACATTTCTATCCTTTAAATACATGTTTGTCTTAGATGAATGATGATGTCAGGGACAAAGGGAATTAAAAATCTCTGTAGAAAGTTTTCCTATGAAAATAAGCCTTTCTCATCTCTCCTAATAACTCTCGGATTCTCCCAGTCTATACCAGCCCGATTTGCAAGTGTCCAGATACCAGTTTCCCCAATTTTTTTTTCTTTTAAAAAAGTCAGCACACTGGAGAATCACAGGATCAGCTAGGTTGGAAAATACTTTGAGACCATGAAGTCCAACCTATGATCTAACACCTCCTTGTCAAGCAGACCATGGCACTAAGTGCCACATCCAGTTTTTTCTGAAACACCTTCAGGGACAGCGACTCCAGCACCTCCATGGGCAGTGCAGTCCAATGCCCAATCACTCCTTCTGTGAAGAACAYCCTCCTAATGTCCAAAGAAAGGACACATCCTTAGTGACAACAATGGAAAACACAAACCATGCACAAGTCAATCTTTATCAGAAACTCCAGAGAATCTGTAAGACTTCAGYTCCACACCAAAAATCCACTGGTGTCACACTGTTAGTTCCAGTACACCAGAAACTGCAATACACAGAGAAATAATCAACAGRTTAATGTAGCTGTGCACAGACACAGTGCACAGTTCAGCTCCTGGGAACTGAAAAGCAAGCCAAGAATTTGGACAAAGGCACTAGCAGTAGGGTGGATTTGACTTTTTGTTTGTGTTATTGAACTACTGTACACATCCCAGCATCAAAGGAAAGCCTGGCACAGGCTCTTACCCTATTCTCTGAAAGACTGAGCAAGCCTGACTGTGTCAAGTCCCGGCGTTTTCAAAGGCATTGTGGATAGCTAAAATGGGCTTAGCAGCTTGATAGTTTGTTTCCACAGTGAGCAAGATGCTACCTATTGCCAACTTTTCCCATTTTAACAGAGTCACAATTTCGGAATTTTTGCATCATCTGAAGCTTTTAAGAAGATTCTATAAGAATTTCATAATTTAGAAGTCYTAGCCTTATGACTGCAATATCATAACCTTGAAAAATCACACAAAGGCTTAAACACCACAGTTCCAGCTATACTGTTAAAAAACATACACCCACACATACAGTGTAGAGATGTACTGACTTCTGAATACCAAGGCCAACAGTAGAGGTGTAAATGGAGAAACCACGTGCCTGTGTGATTTACGGCAGGGAGAGWGAGCTTCAGCATCCACTCTCCCTCTCTTTTCCTATCTAAGCACCATAAAGACCTTTACCACTACAAGAAGGTCAGAACACTTCTGTCTCCCCATCCATTTATAAGCACTGCTCCTCACACACTGAGGTTTAATAGTCTTGGTAATAAATAATAAATTTGTGCTAAATGGTAACCCAAAACCATCCAGAATATCAGATAGCACCAATTCTTAAAGACAACTGTCTCCTCTGARCAGACAGGCTGACACTTGACTTATTTCTTCCATGGTAAAACTGAGAAAACATTTTAGCCATGCAATAGTGTTTGGAGAGATTGCGTTTGCTTTTTTAAAGTAAAGAATCTGCAGAATATACCCATCTCTTCTCCCCTCTGTAACCAAGGACCTCAAGTTCATCTTCAGGAGGACTCCAAAAGAACAGCAGTAAAAAGTTGGYGTGTTTTCTGTTTTTACAACACCTCCAATCTCCCTGTATCTAGGATCTGATTTACRTAAAGTCCACTTTGTATTATTTAAAGAGGTTGCTTTGCAAGAGTAAAGACATTTCTGAACAATGCAGCTCAGGTACTTTTTCTTTGGTTTTTAAAACCACATCCTCTTAATATTTTTCCAAACTCCCAAACTGATGAAGTAGCTGTTCAATACATTGCATTTCCTAATTCCAATCCCCTGTATCAGATATCCAAGCTCTCTTACTAAACAACTTTATTTTGGTGAACTTCCTGATCTGCTTGACTCTAAGTATGTCCGAATTAACATTTTTAATTCAAATCAGGACTGCACTTCTGAAGTTCATCTCCCAAACAACCCTATTTTCCTTGCTTTGCTTTACATTGCAAAGCAGTCATCAAGTACATGAGGCCAAATTTCTTTTGAATAAAATTAGACCAGAGAATGAGCTTCAGGTGTACATTGTACATGCTCCAACCACCAAGAGGAATTCAGCCACAGAATTAGACCAGGACTAGCTTGAAATAAAACTCTTGCCACCTGTATAGCACGGATGCCAGGTTCTCAGCACCTGACAGAGCTGATCTTATTACAGCACACTGATTGGTAATGTGGACATAGACTCTYTCATTACTTACTCAATTTGTGTGTCAGTTCCACATTCACCTCTCCTTTTTTTTAAAAGGGAAACTACAGAACCACCAGTCAGAGATGGGACYGAAGTTAATGATAATTATTAAATTACGGAACTGACCTCGCTGTTACTATTTTTTCCACTTCTTCATCAGCATGAAATGCTACTTGAGWACATACTCAATTTCATAAAAATCTACTTACTTATTTATTTTATACAGTTATGCAAACTGCTTAATTATTAATATATAAGGTTTTCAGAATGCTTAGTGCCATTCTTGATGGCATCTTCCAGAGAAGTGTGATCAAGCACAAAATAAAACAAGTGAATAATTATTTGCCCAACTCTACCTTCACTTTATTAGAATCTGTTAATCTGTAGAAACCGTAAAAGGTACAACTTCAGAAGTACAGAGCCTCACAATGCTTGTCACYAGTTACATTTTAAATCCAGATTTATCTACAAATTGTTCTAAGTGCCAAGATTGAATCTGAGATCTTCAAGCACTTTTAACTGAAAAATAACAGCACTCAGTCAGGGAAAAGAAAAATCTGAATTAAATGGACACACTAGCTATCTAGATAACTCAGAAAACTGTAGATTTTCTGCCACTGGCAGGTCCCAGGGAGCAGTGAGAATATCTAAACTGAGTTGATTTAAACCTCATTCAGGAGTGGGGGTGGMTCCCCCTACTAGCACAGAGTGCAGGAAGCAGCAGCTCTGAGCAGGACAGACCACAGGGATGYGCAGTGGCAAAGCTCAAGTCAGTCTGATTTGCCTTGAGGAGCAGACTTACTCAGGCTGTGGATTCCTTTTTTCTTGTCTTACCACTTATCTCCAGTGACTGCTTCCCTTCTCAGTAGTTCCAGTTTCTTCAGTTTCAGGGCCACATCCAACTCACACCCTCCTCTGTCTCTTTTGATGCCAAAAACTTCCCTGGCACTTGATTTTCCCTGCACCCTGTTCGTTCCCACTTTGCCCCAACTGCCTCACCAATTTTCAGGTGAATTTACTAATCCTAAATTATCTTTCTTCTAGAAGGACCTGCTACTTGTTAAATACAGCATGATTTTAAGGAAAATAAGTTTGTAAAGTAACTTAGAGTAACGTTAAGTGTTAAACTAATTCAATTGCAGTCAAGTACCTGATCTTACAAGGACTCCTTGGTACAAACAGGGTTAAATACTTGACCATTCACTCCAGCTTCCAGTTACTTCTTTCCTGCTCTTTCACTTCCTCCAGCCATCAGCATGGCAMTTCTGCAGGGTGGCCACTCAGGTAATCATACCTTTATTTCAATTTATGAAACAAAACTTGTTTTGSAGTTTCTGTAAATTCAGGCCATGGTACAGACATGGGCTGGGTGATATCAGACCAACAATCAAATCAGAGTTAAAAAGAAAGGGCAGTACCATTCAGCATCTGAGACTTGGGGTGTGAGCAAAGGGGAAAAGGAGAAAAGCATGTGGTACTCGCAGTGTGTCTCTGTGTGCAGTGTCAGAGTTCACGGCCAGCTGATGGCTCTGGTAACCAGAGATGGGGGAGGTTTCAGAAACAGAATTATTCCTTTTCAGGTAAACTTCAGTCCTAAACAATAGGCTTTTTGTTAGGTACCTGTGCACAATGAAAATACACTGCAGACCCATATGGCAACCTGGAAGATACTTCAGTTAACAATCTTATGACTTCCACTAGAAAATATAGCCAGAGTTGCTATAATCTGGAGGAGAGTTTGAAAAATAATGAGTATATTGCTTTTACAAGACTACCACTGCTGTGAAATATGAGGAGAATTGCAAAGGGAAAGCAACCACACCAAATTTCCAAACCYTACTTCACAGTTCATGTCCAAAGATAGGAATTTATTAAAGAAACCCTTTTCAACACATTTACACGTGAGATAAACCCCTCCAATACACTGGAAAAAGCAAACATCTTACTTCCCATGGAGGTCTGGGGCTTTACTGGTTTTGTCTGACAAACCGTAGAGGTATATGGCAAAAACATCTCATTGCACAAAGCCCTTCCAAATACAATGAGACTGATTCATGAAATAAAATAAAGTGGCTGAACAAGCACAGCACTTTCCACTCCCTGGACACCACTCCTTCCAGGTAGCAAGAGAGAAAGTAAGAGCCTGAGATACGGCTTAAGCACATTTATTTGATCTTTGAGGCAAGATAGTTCAAAATTGTTCATTATTACTGAAGTAAAAATACACTTATATGAATGCTAATTTTTAAAATTTATTTTATACCTGGTTTCCCTTGAGTTTTAATTTACAATAATTAAGTTATTCTTGCAAGGTATTAAAAGTGCAAGGAATTATACAACATTCAAGCACTTCATGTCTTACAGTTCTTCACATCTGTATACAGTGGTTTGGCTTTCCTATATACATATATATATATATATATATATATATATGGTCAAAACAAATTAGTCCAGGATATCACCAATCTTTCCAGCACTTCCAGGTCAGTCTTGGAAAATCCAGATTTTGGTGGTTTTATTGATTACTGCACGGATCCTTGACGACAAAAGGACTTCTTAATAATTTGTGATAACTTGAGAAATACTACCTTGAAGCAGTTTGAAGGAAACAAGGTATCACACAGATAYAACACTGAAACATGAAACACCAACTGGTCCATTTCAGCACCAATCTAACCTGGCTGGTTGGTTGTACAGGAAGGCAGAGTAATGAATGAGTGCTGCTGCCGCTAATGGAAAAAACTCTTCAATGACTTTCCACTTCCAGTCTGAYAGAAAATATTGGACAAATCTGTACAATTAAAAAAAAATCCCTAAAAACCTACAACCGCTTTTCCTTAAGTCAGGTCACCCTCTTTTTTGAGGGAGAAGTTCTCTATCAGAGCCATACAATTTTCTTCCTCCYGATTGATTTTTATTTCATGAACATAACTAGCTGGAAGTTAAATCAAGGGATTACACCTAGCACCACAACCATTTTTATTTTTTTTTGCAGAACAGAGACAGCTCGACTTGTCTACTCAAGAAGTATCAGAGGACTCCTCACACCATTTGTCCCCTTTTCTGTGCACTAGAATAACCTGAGCTTTTCCTTCCAAGGCCTTACAACCATGCAAGCACACACAGACACAAGACACGCTGAACAGGTAGCACCTGAAGGACCAACACACTCCTTTAGCAGCTAAGCAAGCACTCTCCCTGTCCTTGCTACATCTTTTTGTTTTCATCACCTTCAGTGCCTGCTGTGGCTGTGACAGAARACAAAATGGTCTACATGATCAAGCTCCTGAAAAATCATTGCTCCTAGGCATAGCTAGAAGTATGAGAACAGAAAAAATTCCTGAATAAGGTGGGACTGCATAGTACCAGGCAGAAAAAAATAAAAATGCATTTTCCAGAATGACACAAATCTGCATAAATGACRATACACCATACTCTCCATAGCATCTAATGGCACGAAGAATTCATTACTGGGGCCATGAGAATCCAGGCACAAGGCTCATTCTGCCTCATCAGCAGGGCAAGATAATTCCACCAGGTTTTTACTTTGCCCCTGGCAGACGCAATTTCCCATTGTAGATAGAGTCTAAGCTTCCTGATTGTTTAGAGGATATCTTCAGCATTTTATTTTGGCATGCCCAGCTACAGCATCTGTAGTCATCTGAAGGACTCCACAGCTGGCTGTGCTGTGACAGCAGGCTCTGTGCTCCCAGGAAAGCCGCAGAATTCCTCCCRGTCCTCTTAAATGTTATTCACCAGTGAGCCAGTGGAAGCTGAAAAATCAGCTCACTCTCCAGACTTTGGAGGAAAAAGGAATCTGACAAGAGCTTGCTGGTAATAGARAAGCAGTTACCCTCCAAAGGAAACCCATCAGCCTGCAGCACTGGTGACAAATCAAAGCCACCAGTTCATTCCATGTGGAGAGGTGAAGTCAGAATTTGACTTGTCACGCTTTGTCAAGTAACAACTGTGCAAAGCCTTTGCTGAGCAACTCCTTCTTTCACCACATCCCATGGCTCTCCACATATCCAAAACAATTTCTCTAACAAATACCTTTGCTTTTTGAGAGAGATGCAAAATTCAACTGTTTTAGCTCAACTTTGGAGCTAAACCCAACGGAATCAAAGCTCTTCCACCCCCAATCTCAGCCTCCTCTTGGGATACTGATGAGAGAGTGGTTCCACAATTAACAGTCTTCTGCTGCGCTTCACATCCCTGAAAACGTAATGCTGGTTGTGACAACATTGACTTCATAAGTCTTCCTGAGTTGTAAAAATTTATCAAAAAGAACACAAACCCAGGCTCCATGCTGTTCAGCCATCAGGCAAATTCCACAGTCAAAGCTGCCAGCAAGCTTCAGGCGGTCACTGGGCCACACTCGCCACCTGGCTAATGGGTTACCTTGCATGGATGGAAGCAACAACTAAATTCAGTCACTTGGCACACAGACTCCGAGGCGCGCATTCTTATCATAATACTGATCCTGGGAATGCTGCCCAGACTGCAATTTCTCTCTGACAAAAGAGCCAATGAAATTTAGCTTCTGCCTGTCCCGCAGGACACATTAGACCACATTCTGATAGGTAATCCTCTTTTCCCTCCCCCTAAGATTCCTGGAAAAGGTCAAATATTTCTTCTATCTGTCTATTTTACAGAGTAATTCAAATGGTGAGAAACRTTTTCAGGAACCCTTTAACTTAAAAAAAAGAAAAAAAGTTATAACTTTACAATCTCATAGACTTGTGTGCTATCAAAATACTATAGAGCAAACAAACTCAAAACTACACTAATGTTCTGTCACATTGCCTTATACCTCTATGTGTGGGGGATTGATATTTACTTTCCTAAATTTAAATTTTACATTAAAAAATTTTGTATTTTTTAGTAGTGTGGTGGGTTGACTCAGACTGGATGCCAGGTGCCCAAAGTTGCTGTCACTGCCCTTCTCAGCTAAGCAGGGAGAAGAAATACAACAAAAGGCTGGATTGAGATAAGGACAAGGGGAGATAGCTAACTGATTAATGYCACAGGCAAAATAGACTYAACTTGKAAAATTAGTTTAATACGCTGCCGATCAAACTGAAGTAGAATAATGAGAAATAAAACCAAATCTTCAAAAACACCTCCCGTCCATCCTTCCCCTCTTTTTGGGCTCAATTTTACTCCCAAAATCTTCATCTCCTCTTCTCTCTGCAAGTGGCACAGGGGAACAGGGAATGGGGATATTGATCAGGTCATCACACATGGTCTCCGCTGATCCTTCCTCCTCAGGGGAAGGACTCCTCACACTCTTCTGCTGCTCCAGCATGGGATTCCTCCTTCAGGAAACAGTTCCCTATAAACTTAACCAACATGATTCCTTCCTACAGGCTGCAGTTCTCCCTGAATTGCTCCAGTGTAGGTCCCTTTCACGGGGTGCAGTCCCTTAGGAGCAGGCTGCTCCTTCTTTCCACAGCATCACAAGCGCTGCCAGCAAAATTGCTCCAGCATAAACTCCTCTCTCCATGGGGTGACAGCCTCCTTTGGGCATATACCTGCTCCAGGAGGGCTCTCCTTAGGCTGTAGATGGAACTCTGCTCCACTGTGGACCTCCATGGGCTGCAGGGGCACAGCTGCCTCTCCATGGGCTGCATGGGAATCTGCTCCAGCATTCGGACACCTCCTACCTCCTCCTTCTCCACTGACCTTGGTGTCTACAGAGTTCTTYCTCTGACATATTCTGACTCCTCTCTCCAGATGCAGTTGCTACAGCACAGTAACTCCTTCCCTCGCTTACATGTGTCATTCCAGGGGCACTTCCACCATCAGTGATGGGCTCAGGCTTGGCCAGCAGTAAGCCCATCCTAGATCTGGCTGGCACTGGCTCCATTTGACATGGGGTGGTGGCAGCTTCTCACACAGAAGTGGCCCCTGTAGACCCCCTGCAACAAAAACCTTGCCATGCAAAGCAAATACATACAGACACACAAAATCATATTAAACACAGGTTGCAGGGTGGCTGACTTCTGACAAGAAACACAGGTCACAGGAACTCATAGCTGGGAATGAGAAAAGCTTTTCAACGAGATCACTGCCTTCAGTAAAGCACTAAGTCAGAGCCATCAGCTCAACAGCTCTGAACACATGGCAGCATGACAGATTCTTWAAGGAAATCAGGAGACACCTCAGACACCACCCCCATCACAATAAGGTTAAAGGCCTTCACCATGAGCAGACCTATCAAGTACGTTAAGTTTTCCCACAGAAAAGTACATGGATTACACTCTAAYATTCAAGAGTAAAATAACTCTCCTGGGGGGAACCTTTTGGAGTCCACATTGTATCCATTCTCCTGCTTTCTTTAAATCACTACCTATATAACACTAGATAGCAAAACAAAAAGAAAGGCATATAAAAATATTTCAAATTATTCTAGTCAACTTCAGAATTCATTTGGACCAAGTGCAGCATATAAAATTTACATATTTAGGTATTTTCATAGATTCCTTTGCATAAAACRTCAGGAAGTCATAACCCCAGTCTTCTAATGAACAATGTTACATACGGGTATCTACAGGAGTGTTCTGGCTTTCCATAATTAACTGAAGCTCCAGAAACAACTGAAGTCTTTGGCAGAGAAGATACACAACTAAATGTTCTACCCTTTTTTTATAATTCACTGGTAAAAAAATCCCTACCTTTCTGTATATAAAGTGAAAGAATGCTTTATAGTCCAGATGACCAAATAAAATTATCTTGGTAGCCTTCGATCATAATTCATCTCAAGCAGTTTGAACCTTCCTCYRTCTGTTTACAGGTACTGTMAACTTTTCCTGATGYAATAAGACCAATTTATTATTCAGARACTGAATATTATACCCAGAAAACAGAAGCCATCTTTTTTTGCAAAAGTGGTTACACACAAGAAAGCCATAATTATGGAATCAACTCTCTTAGTAAGATGTTTGTACTAGGGACTTGTTGCTGCATACTTGGTCTCTGAAATTTCTTCAAACATTGTTATTTCAGAATGCCCCCTTCCCCRCCCCACCCTGAAATTAGAATAGTGGAATATCCTGAGTTGGAAAGGACYCACAAGAATCACTGAAGTTCAACTCCTGCATAGGGTCACCCCAAGAGTCACACCCTGTGCCTGACAGTATTGTCCAAATGTTTGTTGAACTCAGCCACCGTTGGTGCTGTGAGCACTGCCCTGGGGAGCTGCTCCAGTGCCCAACCATCCTCTGGGTGGGTTGGGCCTTTCTTTAATATCCAAGCTGGGCCTTTTTTTAATATCCAACCTCAACCTGCCCTGGCACAACTCCATGCCATTCCCTCGCTCCTGTCACTGTCACACAGAGCAGAGATCAGTGCCTGCCCCGTCTCTGTCCCTCACAAGGAAGCTGTGACTGCAATGGGCTCTCCCCTCAGCCTCCTCCTCTCCAGGCTGGGCAGACCCAGTGCCCTCGGTCTCTCCTCACATGGCTTCCTCTCAAGGCCCTTCCCCATCCTCACAGCCCTCCTCCGGACCCTCTCTGATAGCTTTATATCCTTCTTGTATCATGGTACCCAAAACTGCACAYMGGATTCAAGGYAAGGCCACCCCAGTGCAGAGTAGGACAGTCCCCTCTCTTGACCAGWCAGTGACGCTGTACYTGATGCACMATTAGAAGAARTATCTCAAGTAATAAAACAAGCTGGCCATTTGCTAAAGTATCCTTTACTCATCAGTATTTTAGAAGATATCACCATAAAGTAATTTCCATCCTGAACATTTACATAATACAGCACTTGATTTGCAAGTCTAAACTCAGGCCACCATGGCCTCAACATCTGCCCCAGTTGAGGTGAACAGGTTAAAGTAATGCTGCCTCATGTAGCAAATACTACACATAGGTAATTCAGTGTAGACATTAAGGTGTGCAAAAATCCTCAGTCATTTCAGCWATTAAGTCTAACAATTATTCATTCTGAACACTAGAATGTTACACTGCGTGTAGTTCTTTGGTCACCAAATTATGGATGCTTTCAACTTGACCTAAGATTTCTAATGACAGATTTCTGAAATACTATATCCAGAATAGAGCTGAAGGGCAMAAACATAGGGCAGGAAAACTCATCACCAAGTCCCTGGACATGCTGTACACTCATCTGATATCTAATCTGGCCTCTTGCATTTCCTATCAATTTATATATTTGGAAGCAATGGTAAAGAATTCATCTYAAATTCCCTTCTTCAAATGCACAGGACTACTGGTGCCCTCATCCAGGATTTGAAAGAAAACTAAGCTGCCTTTCCACCCCCACCGAGCAAAGCCATAATAAAAAACCCATTGTGGTAAAAAGTGGTGACAGRCCATTACAGAGAACAGCACAGATCTCTTCTGGTTAACTGCCTGGGAACAGGTTCATTGCATACAGCAATATCACCTCCTATGAACAAACACTAAACCAAAAAGAAAATACCTGAAAAAGAATAGCTAAATTAAATCCATGGCTTCTTCAGCCAGGGAGAGGTTTTTGTCAACAAAGCTCTAAAGCCACCAGAGGTGTGCTACCATTGAGCTTGCTGAGAACAGTGACACACCTGGCACTCTATGCACACCTTGAACTGCTCTGACAATGCTGACACGAGCTAACAAACCTGACAGCTGCTCTCCTTCAAACACATCTCAACACATTGTTTTGGAAGTTAAGGCTTCATCCTACAACTTGGATCATCCCTGTGAATGAACAGGGTGTTCCCAAGTGGGACCTGATGAGTACAAAGTGATGTCACTTTTTACAGAGAGGAGCACAAAGCCTATGGAAGAAATGGAAAAAGGGACAAAAAAGGCACAGTTTGGCTTTTAGCCAATTTAAGCGAACTTGGGGTTGGAGAAGACTCCTGAGATATGACCACAGTTTTAACACATGCTTTATAGGAAAATACACACCAAGTGAGAAGTTGTTTTACTCTTGGTATACAGAGAATAATTCAGACCTCACTGTGTTCCAGAGCAGCGTGAAAAATAATATGAAAGCTTTTMCATCAACATTGAGAGACACCATCAGAAAAATATGAGCAAGCAYTCATCATAGTAATTGTTCAATCATGTTATTCAAAAATTCATGTTTATTTTAGTTCTGGAAAGCTTGTCCTACTGCAAGAAATTTAAGATACTTGACGTTGTTGCTTTAATATGACTTCTAACAAAAAAACTCCAACCAACCAAAAAAACCCCAAACCCACAAAAAACAAAGCCCTCTGACTCCAGCAGCTTTTTCTATTTACTGGAGGCACAAGAGCCAGCAGCTGACATTTGAATCTCATCTAGATTCAAACAGGAAATACACTTTAAGGAGTTATCAAGTCCAGACTGATTCACCCTTGATGTAGTGAGAAGACTTCTAAACGTACAGGTAAGAGCATTTATGGTATACTGGGCTAGGAATTTATGTTGTTTCCTTTTGCCCTGAAATCCACAGAGAACAATCCCAAGCAGAGTTACTCAAACCTGAATATCACACACTCTGCTCAAACAAGCAGAGTTCCCCATGTACAGGGCCAGTTTAAAACCAGTGGAGACAAAGTTCCATTGCACAGAGCATGGACCATCACATCAAGATTTTTTTACCTTTCCGTCTTTGTCCCATTTGTGGCTAATTAATAATATTTAAACTTTAAAATAACAGCTTTGAAAAAAGATGAAAGCAGAGCTATTTCAGATGCATAAATTAGTACACCATGTGATGCATATCTTTCAACAAAAAGCTAAAACAAGCTTTACAGATACTCTTTACATTATTAATTACCCTAAGTAATTGCTGCTCCTTTTTTTTTTTGGAAGGGGGAAAAAGGAAAACAGACCATCTTTTTCCCTTCACTTAGCTATTTAATTTCCTACTCAAATAAGTGAATAAAATTCTTATTTTAATCAAGGAAAAATAGGAAAAAGAGTCCAAATAGAGAGGTAATCTCTGTCCTTCTCTACACAGAGAATTGTCTGTATTTTTATAAACCATCAGGCCATTTGTATGTTAACCAGGGTGAACATAAATAAAAGAACCAGAAGAATGTTTAACACTGGTAATTTCTTTATTGGCTACAGGTCTATATAAATCTCAGCTCATCTAACCCTTCAGATATGACATGACACCTATTTCATAAAATTATACAGGCAAAACTGCCACAAAATGTTTCTGCCKACAGAGCAGCTGCCTCCTCCTCCTCAGCAATCTGGAGAACTATTTATAAAATAGCAATCAATACTGGGAAATTTAGGGGAAGGCAGCAAATAACACCAAATAAGATGGGTGGGTTATCTTTTCTTTTACCTTTTTTTTTTAACCTGTAACACAGACTACAGACTATACATACAACTGCCCAAAGACTCTGCAAGACAAGGGCCCGGCTGCAGATACAAATCTTTTGGGCTCAAGAGGAATTCAGTCACATCTGGGTATATGCTCAGGAGAGACTTGCATATGACTTACAGACTTCACTAAGAGGAGCACTCCTCGGAATATTTTCATCCTTTAAATAGATAACAACAATGCAACTGAAGTGTCAGTATCCAGGTAGCCCCTTTCAGCATACCATAACATAATTTTCACTGAATCACAAAGCTAGTGAACTTCCTTACTTTTTGAAGAAAGAAATGTCAGCCCACTATTGACTTACTGGAACTTCAGCATTCCCTGTCTGACAAGAATGCAAGRCACTTGCAAGTGCTGATAGATTTCAACACTGGATAGTTTCCAAAAGTATTTACTGAACACAGAAGAGAACCCCAGTTCAGGGCATCACCTTCCCTTATTCAGGTAAAGAAAGGTGAAAGGCTGTTCAAGAGTAAATAGAAAGTAAACCACAGATAAAAGTCAGCTTTTCGTAAATGGTTTTATAAAGGATCGGTTGTTTACATTTTGCTTCTGTTTTCTTTTTACAGCAAGGTATGTAAATTAAAACCCCTATATATATAATACATAATTAAACAAGATTGCAAGAAGAAGAGACTTATATACACTATCATGACAACTTCTGCTTGTTTAAATCTGAATGGAATTGTTGGAACAAACAATTGCAGTAAAAACATACAGACTATAGATTTAAAATTTGTATGACTGCATGTCTTACAAAGCCAAGGAGGAACAGGTTCCATATTACTATTTTTCTTCTTTTAACGTAAAAGAATATCTAAAAACTCACTTATGTAGTTCGTTCCTTATAAACCACAGAACCTCTGGAATTATAGAATGACCTTCCACCTTTTCGTAAGCAGCTTTGAAAATTACTAAAATGAACACAGAATTACACAGTCTGCAGTTGAGAGTCTGCAGAATTACTGTGTCAGAATTACATAGTCTGCACTGTGATATCTTTCACAGTGTCTCACAGAAACACACACCTTTCCTAATTATCATCCCTACCAACTCAGCCCAGAGTCAACGATCGGTTTACTTTCTTGGGGTTGCTTTAACAGTGGAAGATTCTGTAAAATAAAGTATGTACCCAGGTATGTCCCTSCATTTACTTCAAGTGATTTATTCAAGAATACGTGAGTGCAAGTCAGGAAACAGCTTCCCAGCACACAAGGAGTTTTGGAAAGTCTGCTGTCTCTGAAAGAGTCACGAGATAAAACAATAAAGTTACGTAAGTGAGCAGAAATAAATGAGTTTGTTTAAAAAGAAGTTCTGCTGAATAGAAGTTGTACTCTTGCACATTCCTTCTAACATTAGTACATTCTCAAAGCTAAAATAGAACAAATATTTAAGTATAGTTAAACAGAACCACACAACAACTCAATAACAAGCTTACAGCTCAAAACCAGAACTTGAAAGATCTAAGCAATGTAACTAAATCTTGATCAAAGCAGCATGCAATCATATTCTGGCATCACTAGAGCAGATGCCTGCCACCAGTGTAATGTAAGCATCTCCATAACCTAACTCCTCCTTATTTAGAAAGAAGAATATCTGGGCTAAGAACAAAAAGAAAAGGTTGGAGTTACAGGAAATGCAGGAAAGGGTGAGTTCAAGATGCTGTAATATATTTTGCTGGTGCATATATGTCTGGAAATCAGGTGAGACACAGAAATTCTGAAGGTCCTTAAAATACAGGATGTCTGTCTCTAATAAACCAGAATTCTATTTGATAATTCAATGACCTGATTGAGTGAGTTATGATTGTCAAAGCGCCAAAACCTCATGCAGATCAGACTATATGGGTCTTGGCCTTTCCTAAAACCAGAGAAAGAAGTGGGGAAATAGGGGGGAAACAAYGGTGTCAGGGGACACAGATACATATGACCCAACCTAAAAACTCCTAATAGTGTCCTTGGACACTGCTAACTCCTGCCAAGGCTTGCAAAGGCATCAAATAATCTTGGGTTATTTTGTGTKTCCTGAGGTAATGAGTGAGGGAGAAGGGGCAACCACACCACACATATTCGTCAAAATACAGCTCAAAAAGYGTACAAATTCAAGTATTCAAGAATTTCCCTGATGAATTAAGAGCTTGCAGGCTCTCCCTGTCTACATGCTCCCTCAGGGGTATGGTTTATCTCCTTGTCAACAGTCCTTAATGCTTTGCAATTTGTACAATGACAGTATCAGTTCGATGCACAGAGTCCAGCAAACTGGTTTAGCACAGGCGGGTGCTTCTTGGCTGACTGTATGTGGTGTTTTTTTCTGTTAAATAAGCTGAAAACTGTTCAGAGTTCCTCTTTGTAAAAAGATGTGAAACATTTATAAGCTATCTCAAGAGCAACATTCTTAGATACTCTAAAATTGCAGCAGTTCGGATAGGTAATTCTTATCACACTACTTGTAACCTGAGCCCAGAAATGACCAACCAAAAAGCAGGTTCAGAATCCTGTAGCTGCCTCTAGGAGGGAGACAGCATTAAAAAAACAAAAATAGGCATCTGATAATATGAACACTGCATTATCAAGATGCTCTTAAGGATTCTGAATCTGCTGCACCAAATACAGGAGCAGGATGAAGCAACACCCTTCTGTTCGATTTGATAGATGAGACTTTCAAAGGTGCATCAAGAAGAGCAGGAAGAACAAGAATTGACCCTCCATCAGTTTCAAAGGTCATGATAAACATTATCAGCAATGTATATAGGATGGTGTCTTGCAAAAATTAAACAGCTTGAATATACTTTAACTAGGATGAAGAGGAGGGAGATTGTTTAGAATAATTAAACAGGTAAGAAAAAGAGAACAGCTTTTCTTTAGCTACTGCTCATCTCCAGATGGAAGCTGAAATACCCCAGAACTCAGCCTACTCAAAACAGCAAGGAGAGAAATAATCCCAAAGCTCCTCAGCCTCACCATGCTGCTTCAGGCATACTGACTCCACAGAGCAGCACACAAAAAACCAAACTGTCTACGGCACGTCAAGTGATGACAAACAACTTGGCCATTRCTGCACAGTAAGAGCACATTTTTTACAGGTTTTCCAGCAGCTGGATTATTTTAAAAAAATATTTTCTACATTAAAAAAATAATAATCTTAGACTTTTACAATTTTTAAACTCTTTAGTCAACTGCAAATGTTAGAAGTTTTACACAGGATAAGCTATAATTGCTTATCTAAAGTTTGATGTATTTTGATGAGCTGCAAGTGCTCATTTTTCCTTATAAGCTGTACAGGATTCAACCCTGAACAAACARAAAAGTCCATTTAATACTTTAGATCGTTCTCATGCTATGTTTGACAAATAATTGTGTGAAACACCAATTATCCAGCACCACCAGGATACACAGCTGCCACTGAAAAACAGATWAAAAGCTTTCCAAGCCACTGTCAGCAAGTGAAACTGAAATAGTTTATGGAGAACCCAGGAAGTGCTAGATTTCTGCTACTGCAGTATTGAGAAACAGTGCACAGCAGTWATAAAGGGAAGTTCCTTATAATCTAGTCTTATCTTTAATACATTTATCTTCTTTATTTCATACTCCCTTAGAAGCCTTCCTCAGATGCTACTAAAAAAAAAGCCATGTTTTATATGAGAAATATTTCCAACACAGCTGTTACAAAGAACGTATCAGTGGAGCAAAAATTTTCACTTTTTTCTTTAGCTGACTCTCATYAAGATCACCACTATTTTCTGACAATAATGATGTTTAAATTGATCAAACTTATTGACATACACAAAATCAAAGAAAAGTACATGGAACAAAGCCCAATATTACAAAGCAATGGACTGCTTTTTTAAAGCCTGAGTTGATGCAAGCGACAACACAATGTCTTGGTTTGAAAGACAGGTGTTTGCCAATGAAGGCAGGGACSCCCCTTGGAGTGGTAGATATGACCCCMCTTCCCTCCGAATTATTATAGCTTTGAAAATCACAGGTTTTCAGGCAACAATAYGGGTAAAAGGGAATAACAGTTTTTACTAATATGTATAACAAGGTGAAACAAGTAACAACAACGATAGCAACAACCAACCGAATCCCAAMCCCAGTGACAGCCTCACACAGACACAGCCTCCCCTTTGGTGCAGTTCCAGTCCCAKCCRGCAGGGGCGCTGTTGKCTCCCGGCCKGGCAGGGCGGGTGCGATGATTCCCCCACGGCTGCAGGGGGCGCTGTGGGCGGGTCCCGGCTGGTTCAGGTGTCCCAYRTGGCTGATGGYGGACACAAACCCRCAGCGATGGATGGAGAGAAGTTCCCCTACAAACTCACAGCGGAAAGCGCCAAACTCGGTGCTCTTCTGGACAGCAAGAAACCTCAGAACAGCCAGATGGGTAAAAAGACGAGCAGAATCCCGTGGCTGCAGATGGGATGCAGCAGAACTCGACCACTGCAGCTGGAATCCCAGGGTTCCCTGGCAAGGTRTGGGGGCAGAAGATCACAGTGCAGCAAACAGGAGCTGAGGACAGGACGCTGGGTTCTGCAGCAGCAGGTCCATCCTCCCCCGAGCCAAGCAGGGAAGGGAGTGAAACTACCCCCCGCCCCACACACACAGACACACACAGACACTGACACACAGACACACCCTCCCCGAGCCCTCAAGAACTTCCCTCTCACCAAAGAGAGGAAAAAAAACCCCAAACTGCCAGGCAGGAGAAGTGCCCAGGGAGACCCTTAGCCCCACCTAGGGAGTAGGTTCTTTTGTCTTCCCCACTGGCCCAGCCATCAAAAGAATGACTTGTCAATCAGTGTATCCCAGCAACAAAATGGGAAAGAAAATTCCCCAAGAAAGGAAACAAAAGGAGAAATCTTAACCCACAACACACAACAATAACAAAATACCTAGTGAAAAAACAGTTGTATTCCCCTGAWATTCTCTTTGAGTCTTTCATGAAACTACAGCCATATTTGAGACAGCTTTCCAGTTCACAGATACGTTCTATTTCGTGTTTATGTTGCAATAAATCCTAATTAAAAACAGTAACAAAAAGGAAAACATGAAATGTGCAGTTTTAAATAAAAGCCAAGMAAGACACTAAATGCTTGCATTTCCACCATCTAAAGATGTTTGGGGGGGAAAAACAGGCCTCTGAAAAGAAGTAACAGTTGCAGAACTGTTACCAATACACAAAGTAAATAAATTTAGGACAAACATGGGGCCAAATGTTTTTGCAGGGCCCTTGTGACTTTGCAGGGCAAGGGGTAATGGTTTTAAACTTCGAAAAGGGCCAGATTCAGACTAGGCACAAGGAGGATTTTTTTTTGTCATGAGGAGGGTGAAACAGTGGCACAGGTGGCCCAGAGAGGTGGTGGATGCCTCATTCCTGGAMACATTCAAGGTCAGGATGCACAGGGTTGTGAGCAGCCTGATCTACTTGGAGATTTCCCTGCTCACTGCAGGGATTTGCACAAGACAGTCCCTTCCAACACAAACCATTCTGGGTTTCTATCCATGTTCTGGGTTTGGGCTTAACTTACAGTCACCATCATACAAATAAACACGACTTGCAAGCTGCCACTATTTCTTTGGAGCTATCTGCATGCATTTATGCATACGCAGTATAGAAACATGTTTTCAAGAAACCAAAATTGAAAGAAGTAGCAAAAAGAGGACAGGCTAAGAGATCTTAATGCCAGCATATGGTTGATACCTGAAAAAATTACAAAGAACCAGGAAAAAAGAGTCTTGCTTTTAGTATTTGGTGAATTTTCTCTAGTTTATTAATTTGCCTTAAGGCCTCTTTTCCTCCACCAAGGCCCGACATGGTTTAGTTAACAATCTGTTTTAAAAAAATAAACACAAAAAGGATTCTGTAGAGTTGAGTGGTAACATTCACATTTGATAACATTGCCAAGAAAAAACCAATTGGAAAAACAACATAATTATTTGCTCGTAAAAGACTTGCAGATGGCCAGAACTCCAATACAAAACCCATTGCAGTTTATTACATATTATAACAGAAATTATACCATTGTCCTCTCTTGAGTTTGAAAACTTGACGTGCATAAATTTATGCAGAAAAAAATTACCATTAGGTCTCAATTATATCTACATAAAAATAGTTCCTTCCAGGCAACAGTTCTACCTGTAGCCATTTCATATCCTGCCTTGCAAAAAGAAGGAAGCAAACTMACCACAGTTCACTTTGAAATAAACTCCTTCATTTGACACCCTCCAATAGGATTTTAACACTTGCAGAAAAATCAGGAATCTCATGAGAAGTACATTTAGAGTTACTCCTTTCCTGGCAAATTATTTGTCATGCTTGCAAACCATTCCAAATCTAACACTGACAGAAAAAACAGAACTTCAACATTTTTTAAAGTTTTTCCATTGTTTCAAATATTGCTCTTCGAAACAAATAGCATTTAACATCCATTGCATTATGTTATCTTTTCCAGGTCACAAACAACCATAATTTTAAAAAAGTAGTAGCTGCTGCAGCACAAGATTATGTACATTTATTTCTGCTACTACAAATGCTAAGATTTAAAATAAAATAGGAGGCCAAATCTATTCAGACAATCAAGTTGTCAGACTAAAAAAATTTTTAAAAATAAAATGCTAGGCATCCACCCAATGGCTCCCACTGACAAAATATTCAGATTGAGATTTTCAGATAGCCTGTAGCACTAAACTATTTGGCAGCTCTACTGGCYTAGCTCTCTGTGTAAAGTCAGATTGGAATCAGGGAATGGAACACTACCACAAATGAGGGATAAACCAAAAAAAAAAGTCTACATAGTTTCTCATTCCCCAATCTAGATCTTCAGAAAGCTAGAATGCAGGCCGTTTGAAATAAACCAAATTCAGTTACAAGTAACTTATTTTAGAAGTGAATAAAAAAAAATTGTTAGGTCTCCTTCTAAAGAAAGAGCTATTAGAAAAAGCCCACAAATCTGACCCTCCAAAAGGGGCCAGCACTCAGTGCCAGATCTAGCAGCCGAGTTCTTCCACCCTGCAACACAGAAGGATGGATGAAGATTCAGTTTCCATTTTTGCCCCAATACACAATAYGTATCAAAAGTTCACCACAGTAGCCAGATAAACCAACATGGCTGGTGTTACACAAGGTCAAGTGATTTTTGCCCCAATCCTCCATTCGCTAAATCTAACTCTATCAGGCTGGGTTAGAAATCAGGTGYAATACATGCTTCAAGAGCTCTGGTGAAAAACAAGGTGGTGACCTCTTCATATTAATTGTCAGCCCCACACACCCAAGTTGCAGTCAGATAAAGCCATCAACTCTCATGTGTGGAAGAGCTCTCCAGAAGTTGCTCAGTCCAACCCTGTGCCCAATACAAAGCCAAATGCAATGTTAAGATAAACAGCTCAGGACTTTGACAAGGAATATCCTGAACATGTCCAAGACAGGCAGTTCTGCAGCCTCTCACAGCAACGTGTCCCAAGCACCTCACCATTCTAATTACTTTTTTTTTTTTTTAATCCAGTAAGAAATTACCTCGCTGTAACTTGCAACCACTAATTTACCATCCTTTCAACATGCACTCCTGGGAAGACTCTAGCTCCACCTTCTCTGAAGACAACAAACATCATTCCTCAGGCTTCTGCAGGCTGAGCAAACACACCTGGTGCTTTGCAGCCCCTGTCCTGCAGGCCACACCATTTCATCAGTCTCCCTCTTGTACTGAGGAACCCAGACCTGGAAGACCAAGCCTGCAGCCTGCTGGCTACGATTTCTGTTCCAGTCCAGCAGCACACTGAGCCAAACCCAAAATACTTGGGCTTGATCCCCTTATTGTCCCCCCAGTTGCAGACCAGAGCTAGTACACTGTGTAACCAAAGGATGAAGTTCTTCAAGTAACTGATGAGATGGGTTTCATGTTGTCGCTTTTTTGTTTGTTTTTTTTTTTTCTTTTTTTTTGTTTGGTTTGGGTTTTAATAGGTTGGATTTCTGAGATGAGGACAATGAAATTACTTAATCTGCTACACAGAATATAATAAAGGTGAAAGGCACAGACTCACCATTATCTCACTCCCTATCACACAGGTGAACAAATAACAGCTTCACAGCAAAAGCAACAGCAGATACAGAGCATATCCTCCATTTCCTATGCTGTCAGCTCCAATACCATATTCATTTAGTGCCAAAATAATTTTGTTGCTTGCCACGGCAGATTAAGGGAAGTGTTTTTATGAAGACCTATGCAAACATTCTGCAAGGTAAGCATGTGTGGGCGGAAGCAGCATAACTCAGATACGTGTGTTGCTAACTTACAGCAGCTCCAGCAGCTGTGCTCTTTTTCAGCTGAGGCAAGAAACTGGGTGTTGGTGATAAACCTTTACCCAGAGTTGTGCATTTATTAATTTGCCCTGGATCCCAGCACAGGGGCTTCACCACCACAGACTACTGGCAGCTTCCAAGAGTACCTACATAAAATACATTGTATGTGCATCTGTAGTTCTTTTCTCATTTTTAGGTATCATACACACTGACCTCTGTATGAAAATGATCAAACTATTTGAACTGCACTGAAACCCATTACAGAGGTACAGACTGGAACAGAARCAAAAATGTGTAGTGGTTTTTTACATCAATTACCTTTATATATTCACAGCAGCAGCTGCATCCACTGCATACTGCTTTGTGTGAATCAGTTTTTAAATTATGGTTTTAAATTATAGCACAAGGAGTAGTAAGTTGAGAAAACACTGAGAAGAATTTGGCAAAAGAGTACAGGAGGTGAYTGAATAATTTAATTTTACTATATATAGCCTCAATAAGAAAATAAGATTCAATGTCAATGTTTCATTTTTGCTATTATGGTCAGATTTTATTGATCTTAGGGTAAACTAAATCTTACCAATAAGTTTATGTACAGATTTTAACCAGACAAGACTAGATTTCAGGCTGAGGAGAAGCAAAATTCTCCAACCTGTACCAAAGACACTTCTCCTGCCAGACACACAAAACAMTCCCCAGCAGTGAAACAGAATCAGTTTGATCCCTTCAATTTTGAGGAGCTCAGGGATGCAGCAGCAGCAACTCTCAGATAGAMTTTTCATCAGAACAAGATAGGCCTCGAGTGTTTCATTCTAACTAAAACAACAGCAGAGGACTCCCCATTTCAGCGTGTGATTGCTTTTATTTGTGGGAGGAGGGAGGGGAATAAAAGGAATTCCTTTAACAAGGGAGTTGCACTGCTAACCACAACCAGGATAATTTTATTTCTTCAGCTACAAAGAGATTACATGCCATGAAGAATCCCATGATTTAGCAGCTTCAAGTTATTTTACAAATAATACAACTCCAACCAGTTGCCATTGAAGATATTTTTGCAGCTGATTTGCTTTGTATATTTCACAGCATTTGATATATAGAATTCATCATTTAAGCGCTGATGAATGTGGTATCTCATGCCCTTGCTGAGCCTTCCCGTGAACAAAGCCGTATTTAGCTTTGAACAAAATCTCAAGTCGTTATTTATCTCATGTTTGTGATAATATGCTAACGGTAGAGCGAAAAAATTCAACCGTTATGGACACCTGACTGGCAGAATGGTTTACAACCAATTAAAAGCGAGGGGAAGGACACAACACCCCAAACAGCACAACTCAACATGCTTAGAGTTCCAAGTTGAGATTTCCTCCTTGGTTTCTTTTACCTGAAAAGATTTATGCAGCCCCAAAGAAGTACACAAGACATGCTAATGACCGGGCAGGAACAGTAGGTACCAAGTGATGTTGCTGTAACAGCTACAATAAATATCCCACGAAACGTTCTGTTCCGAAGTCAACTTGAAACTTTTATAATAGAACTGTGTTTGTATTTAAAGGCCTTAATTATATTCTCCTGCAGGTTGGGTTTTTTTTTTAAATGGTGAAACCTTTGAGAAGTGTGCACTAAGTACCCAACCATTGTTCTGCCAAGGAACAAATARGTACCGCTGAAGTGCAAACATGAAATGGAAATTACATGATCTTTAAAACACATTACTTCAAATCACTATTTCGTATCCATGGGACCAGAAGGGAAAACAAGGTAAATACACAAATCTACATCTCCAAGAAAAAAGCAAATATTTATCCAGAATTTACATAATACTGTAAATACAGGTAACGACTTGAAAAATGAGAAGGCAATAAATGCATCAGATAATTAACCTTCTATCTCTCAAGGAAAYATCTGAAGCACAATACTCTGCTTCCAGAAAGCCCTCATAACCACTGTTGCAGTTCAGCACAATTAAACAGCGCCACAAGGATTTCAGATCTCTAAARATAGTTGAAAACCAAGTTGTTCCCKARTAAGTTCTCCTGCTCGCTGGGAGCCGGGGCCCAGCCCGAGGCGGTGCGGCATTGAGAGCCCCGGGCCGGCGGTGCCGGTGCAGCGGCCCCTTGCGAGCCCCTCCCGGCGCGGGTCCGGGCGCGGCGGCGGCGCTGGAATGCGGAGCCGTAACCCGAGCCGCGCCGCCCCTCCTCCCGCACCGCCAGGCTCGCACACGTTTCACCTCAAAATGGCAACCRGCCTGCCGGAGCCTCTCCTCAAATAGGCAGGAAAAGGCTCCGCTCGGGGTCCGGTGTTTCCCCGCGGCCGTGCCCCCTCGCCCCGGCAGCCAGCGGGAACCCGTGCCCGGCTCCGGCAAGCACCGCTGYCCTACCACGCAGGTTTCTGTCGCTCGGGCCACCTCTGCCCCGACCCAACACTCACCCAAACTGCGCTACCCTTAGACACGAACCCGTCTCACTCAGGAGCAAGGAACTGGTAAGAACAGCTCTTTCACAGCCGAGGCCTCGCATCTCGAAACAATGCACTCATGTAGATCCAATGAGACAGATTGCTAGAAAGATGTGAATTTCCCCTTTCTCAAATGAAAGGCACGATTTTGTTACAAATTCACTTAGCTTTTCAAACTATAGGTATATAGTTTATTTAGGATACAACAACACTACAATGTCTTAAATTTCAGGTCAATTACGTACAAGCACAGAAATTAGTATGCTATCCTCAAAGGAAGTGTGAGATGATCTTACAGATAAACTGTCTTAATTTATTTTCTCTAGAAATGAGTCGTTTTGTACCATRAAAACAGGTTGTTGCAATTTGGAATAAGTAAGTATTTTGCTGGAAACAAAGTGGACAAGATTTTTACCATTCTGGACATACTGAAATTACTAAAATGCCATTATGCTGTCAGATAAAAGACAGGGACTTGGAAAAAATAATCATTCCAGCGACAGCACATGTAAGAAGAGAAAAATAAGAACCTGAAAAACATTTTTCCAGCAACAGTAATTTAACACACTACCATATGTTGTTCTATCAGGAGCTGAGAAAAAAGCCCTCAACCTATCTCAGGAGGGTGCAAGACTTTCAGCCATCAGTGTGGAAGCAGGAGTTCACACTGACTCTCTCTGCTATTCTTCCACTTCCCCTTCCACAGGAGGTGGTTTGTACTTTCATTGGATTAACTAAATCTGATACTGCAAAACACTGCTAAGGATGGTTATYCTGCAACTCTACCAAGAGACCTTTGGCCACTATACACTGTATAGGTAGAATCCCTCTGTTCATGTAAATAAATATCTTACCAGCAATAGTCTGCCAGAAAATTTCTGCTGTTAGAAAGTTTAAAACCTAAATCTTAAGTCAAAACCAGAAATTGAAAGCTCAATGACCATACAGGATCCCTTCACTAACGCAGTTTCCCCTGTATAGGCTCACAACTACGAAATATGAAAGAATTCAAAATGCTAAGAGATGTTCAACTAAAGCACTGCCTTCATGATAAAACCCYAGAATCTAGTGAGGAATGTCAAATGCCACTAAGATGGGAGCTTCCAAAAGATTTTAAACCTGAAAAAATGGCACCAAACTAGAGTAGAGGAGATTATGAAAATAACCACCCTTGTCAATATACTAATACACTATAAAAAATCCCCATTACCAATAAAGGTTACTGCAGGTCAAGGACCAGAAGCACTAACAACTGGCTATGTGTATAATTCTAGGTAATGTAAGCACCTAGATTATGTAGGTAGGCACCTAGGTAATGTAAGGATTTTGTTTTTTGTTTCTTGTGTAAGAGAACAAAAATGCTACTCAGGTGCCTTTGTTACAGAATAGGAGCACTTTAAACAATTTTGTTTACTGCAAACAGACTTATATTTGCAAGAACTCATTTTACAGAAACCAAAATACAGTCATTTTGCTACTATGTATCATATATGATGCATTTTGTCTCWCAGATTATATAAAACTCAGACTTCATTTTTTTTTCCCCAAAGGAACTTCTCCTATCTGTTAACATTCTACAGAATTTTATTTCCGATTTGTAATTTCTATCAGATAGTCAAAATTAAAAATATTTTCTATTTTAACCAGAATTTCTCTGTTAACCTAGGGTAACAGAAAATGTCATACATGTAACAAATAAACAGCTACTTTTCTTTAAAAGCTTATTTAATAATGCTTACTCATTGGAATAAAATTTATTCAGATTTTTGGTTAGCAGTGGAAGAGCAAGTATGTTTACACATTAGAACTGAAGCTCAAAACACCATGACACGATTACCTGAGAGCTATTAAATGCCCTGCAAGAAGTTATTAGTGTKGATTCTCTTTCAGAAGGCCAATATAACAGTTCCACCCTTAGCATCCTCCCTGTAGTTTTACTTTGTTGTGTCTTTTTTTAACATTCCCTGTCATTCCCACAGGTCGTGTTTTGGTCTCAAGACATATTACTGGGATATTTCACACAACAACTACACATAAAGAAAATTAAGACAGTCCTAAAACTTCAAAGTAATCCCAAAGGTTTCAACATGAGTTAAACCTACTGTGCTAAAAATAACAAGATGTATACATATTTAACCAAGGATTCTGTTTTCCAAAAGAGCAGATAGAAAACATCACTGTGATGTTTCACCAGGACATTCACAAATACCTTTAAGTACTTCAGTTCAGCACAAGTTTAATGCCAGCAAAGATTACAAGCAGTCACTGTGRGAGGGAGAGGGAACCAAGAAAAAAACCAAAACAACCAAAAGGTCTAAATTCACATTGCCATTGCTAATTAATTTTAAYAAATGAAAGGCAATGTCAGGAAATATACCTGCTTATAACAATTTTAATATTTCCACAGTCACAAACTTCTTTGAAAAATACTGACCACGTATCACAGAAACCTGTGTACATGGTGAAACAGTGATGAAGAAGAGACTCAAAACAGATTACATAAAGTACTGTTAGAAAGCATTTTGGAAATGGAAAATGTCCCTTAACTTTCTGTATGACTCTTGGGTGCATGAGTAACACAGAGCTTCATAGATGAACATCCAGCATTTTTAAAAAAACAAGTGAATTTGCAACAAGCAGTTTGAGCAGAATCTGTCTTTTATTACAGTATAATGGGTTCTGTAGGTGGAAGAGTRTGGACTGCAGACACGCTAATATATAAACACGTGGCTGCATCGGTACTCCTATGAGCTTGTCAGACATTTCAACACTGTATTTTTAGATTATTCTCTCATACCAACTGCACTGTTGCACTGGCATTTAATTCCATTATGTTCATTGTCAAAAACCTAATCTTCTGCTTCAAGTACAGCAGTTCTTTGGGAAAAAAAGAACCCTTTTTAGAGATCATAATTAATTCTCAAATATATTTCCCAGTCATAGCCACGAGCCAGCTGAGTATAATAAGAAAAAAAACCCACACATTTCACTTTCTAGATGCTTTGTCATTTCATGCTCCTTTTGACCAACTCTGTAAAAATCCTTGGATTTGAGAATAGCACACCGGTTGTTATATCTGAGCCTGCTATATAAAGATTTTATTGTGCTTTCCCTCTGTTCCAATAAAGCTTAGGTTGAGAACAGAAGAAAAAACTGGGCTGAATTGATCTCTTCTGCCCTGGCAGTGAYGCCAAACACACACCTATGGTATTTCTAGTTCTTTAAACTAAAKTGATTCTTTCATCTCAAATTTTTCTCTTCAGGGGAAAGAAAAAAGTCATCACACATCAAACAAATTGCACTATGAGCAATGGACATAGRAAGGCCTGGTTTTCTACACATTTGTTCTATTTTGGTCTGTATTTTTTCCCAGTGTAATTGCTSCAGCTCACTATATATCCTGGATGATTTCACTCTCCCTGTCCCTTAGCAGTATATCCATTTCCCCACTCATATGCATATTCCTCTAACCACAGTTCTCTGTCCCTTCCCTCCCACATCCTCTGGTGCCAAACAACATCTTGCTGGCTCGACAGTATGTGCATATTGACCTCCCTCTTATCAGGYAGAACAAGTTTGCTGAACACTTCTGATGGTAGGTAGCATCCTTCACCTCTGGGGACAGCAAGACAGCTCAAGACCTTTGAAACAGAAACAGTGTGACATCCACTCCACAATCTGACTAGACATCTAATCTTCAAGCCTGCTGATACATGAAGCTTGTCTTTGAAGTTTAGGTATTAGGAATTTGCCAAACTCCAAAACTTCACAGACTATATCAGAGAATTGAACAGAACAGCAAAGGACTCAACTGCAAAGGAGCAAAGAGGAATGTGGGGATRGGAAAGATTCTGACCAACCTATTTTTGCTCTGTGGAGTGGGGATATACTCAATATACACTGAGAAGTTACATGGGATCACCAACATACAAGCTAATTTAAAAATACAAAAAAAAACCAAAAAACAACAGAAACAAGCACTCCAAACTGGGTAACATTCCCAAACAGCAGCCTTACCCACAGGCRCAATACACAACTAAACTGTGCCTGGAAGGGGCACTCTTGTTCTCTGTGCCAATGGTGACACTTGGTCTGCCCCCACAACCGCAGCTAGACTGGCAAGAAATGAAGCCTACTGAAAAAAAATTTTGAAAAGAAAGCAAAAAAGGGTAATGGGCTCTCAGCCAGTTTAGATTCCTACAGCATCAGAGCAGTGCCAACCAGTGCTGCTGCAAAGGAAGAGGGAAGGACGCACCAGGGTGGCGTGTACAAGAAGTAGAACTGGCCCATCGAGTGTACCCGGCTGCTTATGGTGCTTATCTGCAACACAGAACTGCCCTCTCCATCTGGCAGTTAATTATTCATCTAGCAGACAGCAGGGGAAGTCTACCTGGCTATATTGCTCCAGTCCTTAAGAAATTATATTGTCAATCTTTCCACGCTGAGCAAAATAAAAAATACCCAAACAGAAAAGTTTATGATAAGGCAGATTAAAAAAAAAGTGTTACTTCTAGTTTGATGGCAGTTTCATTAAAGCAAACCTAACAAAAGTGTCAACGAAGGCAGATGGGTGCCAGTGCAACATAAAAAAAAAAGCTGTAGGCGTTACAGACATTACTAAGTGCACTCCTACTAGCAGAGGAGCTGAYGTGCCTGGGTGTGTGTGTGTGGGTGTGATAAAAGGCCTCCGAATTCGCCGCCTGCTCTGTGGCAGATGTCTCGCCCAGCGCTCTGCCCGTGACACCGTCTCTTATCAGACCAGTCGGGAAAGAAGGGAGAACAGAGTCCTGGCTCGCTTTATCCAGAAACCTGTGGAGTTCCTGACCTACAACCAGGCACAAGTGACTGTGCTATTGCCATCAATGCATGCACCCGTCAACAAATCTGCGTGATTGCAAATCTGCACAGCACTTTCATCCCCAGCCACATATTCTGGCAGCCACTTTTCAACTGAAATATTTGCTGTGAGGAAGGAAAGAAACGCCCCATTTTACTGTCCTTGTAAACCTGCCATTCCCTTTCACTGTGGAGAAAAAARAAATAGTGGAGAAACACTATTCATCAGTTCCTTAATTTCATTTAAGGTTTGATAGATTACCATCACCATCTCTCTCTCTATTGTTTCTCTTTCCCTAACTGAAGAGGCCCAAGTCTAGGTAGTACTGCATCCTATTTGTACTGCTGGGAGAAGGAAAAAATCAAGCCAGAATAAAAAAAAATTACCTTCTTGTTTTAATGAGACTTTTGAAATTGTGTTACCAGAAGGACATAACCTGCATGCCCATATATAATGAATGTGTACAGCTTTATAATCACATTTTTTAAAAACTGTACAGCTGTATAATCACATTTTTAAAAAACTTTTTAAAAACTGTACAGAATGTCGCTTCAAAATTGACTTAAGTTCATTTAAGCCTGTACTGATTGTAAGAAGAGAAGTGCTGGTCTTCCTCTTCATAAGGTACTGGTGAGCTGGAAATACCAAAAACTCAGGGTTTTTTTTATGCGGTTAGTTTTCAGTTAAATTAGCAAACAAATTCAGCCTTTTACGTGGCCACAAGTACAAAAGTGACAGAGGAAACACAAAAGAAGAGAAKAAAGAGAGGRAAAAAAATCAACACCATAAGCAGATAGGTTCAATCTAAAGTAGGAGCTCCAAAGCAAGCATGTCTCCAAGTGTTAATACCTCCTTTAGAGCCTATTACTGGTTTTCCTCTGTCTGAATTAAATTACACTGCACTTACAGTACCTCATCTGGTATTTTATCATCCAGGCATTCAATACTGTTCAAGCCAGTTTACAGTACCTGTATCAGCTACAAATTTCACCACCTCACCATCCACTCCCCCTTCCACACTATTTCCAAACCCATGGAATAAAACAGCCCTCATGACTTGGTTCCAGTGAAACTGTTACCAACTCTCTGCCACAGGGGTACCTGCTCAACTCTTCCTGGGAGCTTCTTGAACCTGGTAGCTCAACCMATTTTCAGTTTATCTCACTGTCCATTTCTCCAGTCTGTACTTCCATCACTTTGTTGATGAGGGTGTCACAAGTGACACTGCCACTACCCTAAGGAATTCAAGATAAACAATATCCTCTGCTCCCCACTCATTCACTGAGACAGGCTCCTGCAGGCATCTACAAACATCACCCATGCTGACCTGCTACTAGGCCTGACCCACAGCTCTCAAGTGACTCCTCGTTCCCCCAAAAGGAAGAGCTTCAGGCACTCTCACAACAAAAAAAAAAAAAACTCCCAACACCCTGCAGCCCTCCCCATCTCCCATCTCAGCCTGTCCTTCCTGGAGAGCCCATAACCAGCCCTTGCAGCACTCCAGCCATGCCAGCAGTCCCWCCCCATCTCTGATCAAAACAAGATGCACCTGCATGCTGTGCTCCAATTTCTCCTGTTTGTGCCCAGTCTTTTCCACAACATATGGAAAACTGTGAAATCCAAAYAAAATGATCTACTTAGTTTATGTCTTAGAAACTTTGTACTGGCTACACTTGAACAGCCTGAAACCTCATTTCACACTTGACAAAGTTACAGATGCTGAAGAGAAAAGTCAATAGTAACAGTGGAGTAATAATGGATGGATGGATATGGATAGTTATAACAGCTTCCTTTGAATTATACACAGAGCAAGGACATTAAGAGTTCTGTCACTCCTATCCCAGGTAATGAACCCTGTTAGAAGAGAGCTCTGGGCTCCTCTCCACAGCTCAAACCCAGCAAGCCTTTCTCACCACGCTACTGCTCCTCTGCCCATACTCATGTAAAACCTGAACCCAAAGCCCAACTCCTGCTCTTCCAAATGCTCAGGAGACCCTGGGATAGCACACCCAAAACTTCTCAATGAAAGTAACCTGAAGGATGTTTATTTTACCTTCAGTTGCTCCAAGTAGAAAATAGTAAGAAAACCTAGTAAAAAYACCTTCCAGTAAACAAATACTTCTTCCAAAAGCAGAAACAGTTTGAAATCAAGATTCAAAATCACTGAAAACTCTGACTTATCTTACCTAACCTTCAAGCTTTTAGATTTTGGCTAAAATTCTTTGAAGCAAGAGTCCCTTGGGGTGTTATCTTTTTATAACGCAAAAAAACCATTTTAGGATCTTACATTAACTGAACTACCCTTTACATGGGCACTCAAATTAATGCTTCCTCAAAGACCAGCTCATATGTARATCTCAGTACCAACAGATAGCTCTGATAAAAAAAACTTCATCAAGAAGTACAAAGAAAAAAAATRCAAAAGAAAACRTRAAGTTACACATTTCTATAAGCTGCTTAGGAGCTTAAAGAGGCCTTTTATAACTAAACTTGCTTAATGTACTATGATATATACTGAGAAGTATTAACGTGCCTTACAGTCTCAGCTAGCTCCCGGTTACTGGGATGGAGGAAGAAGTCTCCAGAGTGGTGTAAGAGCACAGTGGTCTGCCAGACTGCCTTATGTGYTGCTGTGCAGCAATACTGCTGGCCATTGTTGGGAGCAAAACACTGGAGGCATTTGCAACGCGCTTCTCTCACTAGCGCATCCTCCTACCATGCAGTTCTAGTTGGTTATTTTTCCTGTTACCAACTTCTCCTCTCAAATCAAGTCAGCGGAAAAGATATTTATAAAGAACAACAAGGGAGAAAATCACAGAATTTGATTGCAGCAAACAACCAAACATGCTACAGATTYTTAAGGACAAAGAAGAAAATTCTTATATCACCTCTTCCTCCACTTCTATTATCCAGGCTCCTATTACTGACAGCATTAGAGAGATGTAAATATTATACAACAGCATTTGAAACTTTGAGAAAAACTYGAGTAATGCCATTTTTGCAACGGAACCTCTGGCTAAGGAATGCACAGCTGCTGAGCAGATGTATAATTTCAGCATTTAGATTCCATTATTTCAAGGGGGATTTCTTTACTCCATGTTTTCAGATTTTCTATTTCCATCTGGTCTTTGACCTCCCTMAGCTTAGTACCCTCTTCTCTGTTTTAGTTCATTACACCAAAATAATTTTCTAAATTAGAAACATCTCTACATTTAAAAACTTGTGAATTTAAAGAGAGGTGGGGGAGTGAAACAGGGCCAGGGGCAGAACAAAAACAGACAGTTCAACAGAGGCTTGGGTTTGAATAAAAACTGTCCCGTCTGGGTCGGGTTTGATTTTGTAGTTCCTGGTCTAACCAAACTGGCAAGTCTCTAAATGCATTCCTTCCATGAAATTTTAAGAGCAGGAAACTGAAGAATATCAGCTATATGGGAATGTTTCTACACTTCACCAGAGCCCTCTGCCATAAAATTCAGAGTAAAACAACACTCCAGGTTTTGATTCTTTTCAGAGTTGTAATTAATTATAGTTGTAAGCATAAAAAAATTTAACTCATCATGTACAAAAGAGTTTTACAAAACATACAAAGATTAGTGTAAACAGGTATCAGGGCTTGTCAATTCAGTATTTATTAATGCAAAAGTTGTAAAATATTAAAAAAAAAAAAAAAACATACACCAAGATAGCATTGTTTAGAAAAATCTCCATTCATCAAAGCCAAATGGAGGACTAAGGCATACAATATTGTCTCTCCAAAACTTCAGTCCACTATACAAGTTTTACAGACGAATTATCCCTGATAGGACCACCAATCCAAGTTAGCAAATATGATAGATTGCCCATAAAACCTACTCAATTTTGCATTTAATTTTAGGCTCAGAATAATAATTTGCCTTTGGGTGGGGAAAGGCACAATCTTCAATACTAATAAATGGCATACACAGCAGAATATTCTACAGAAAACTTTCAGTAGGGTATTTTCACAAAAAAAAAAGAGATAAAATTATTATGAACTAATAAATATGGAAGATAAAATTATAAAAATACATCTATACATTAAAACAAAACCCCCACATTTTTATTCTGTGGAATTTATTGTTTGCTTTGTCTCCAAGAGAAGGGACATTAAAAACAAGTTTAAAATAAAAACAACCCTTTAAAGCTAAACTTTCCATATCTTCTCTCATCAGGGACATTTCTAGTTAACACTTGGTACCACTACTGAATTTTTCAGTACTGCTAAAATCCCTTCAACAACCTGAACAGAAGATAGATTCAGTGCCCAAAACATGGGCTGGGATAAAGGGCTGCACCTCACTAGCTGGCAGTTCATTCCTGTGCCCTGTCCCAGTCCTGTAATTAACTCTCAGTTGTCCAAACTCAGTGCCTGACAACTGCAAGGCCTGTTTCTCACACAACACAGAGAGGGAAACAGAAGAGTTTCTAAAATCTTCTCCAAGGCATTCGGTTAAAGATGAATTTGTCTTCCACAAAGAAGGACATGCAKCCAGGAAGAGCACATTTTATCCAGCTTTGTCGTCTCCTCACTCACATTTCCAGTCACTGAGGTTCACTGTTTTCTTCCAATAAATAAATCTCTCTTGTTTTCATACTATTCTCCAAGTTCTTTCATTCCCAAATAWAAAGGGACAAGGGGATGATACAGTTTTTCATATTTTCAGTATCCATTATTCCTGCTAAACAATTCTTCCCAACTCTTTTGTTTATGCTTCCCTTTCAAACCCTCTGTACCCCTGCAAAAACACATGCACTGTGAATTTCCAACTGAATACAGGATAAAAAAAAAAGAAKTATTCATTTAGAAAATTTTATTTGAGCTTATTCACCACTTTCATATCCCTGACATTCTGACTCTGAGCACAAAATGTACTCATTTACACAAATCTCATKAGCAGAGTATTGATTCTCTACATAAGTGAAATCTCTGACGACTTCAGTCCTCCAAAGTCATTTGAGCTCTGTCCACTGATTTCCAGTCTAGTTTGGGATCAGGCTCTCACAGAGGAAGTATAAAAGCCTACAAATAGTTCTAGGTGAGTTTTTTTTTAATACAAGAAAACACAAGCAAATTGAAATCATTTCAACAGCTGCAGCAGTGAAAAGCAAATCCCTTCCACTAACCAGATCTACATCCTGGTATATATCTTCTGAAACTCTGATATTTCTCTAGCTTACCCCGGCTACATCTGCTTGTATTTTATCAACCAAAGCATGTCAAGACTGACAGTTTTCTCCTTMAGATGGTGAACTGAGGGAATATAGACACAAAGAACTGCTAGCTGATCCCACATTTTATGCTAATAAAGTTGACTGAAACCACACTGCAGAAATGTAAGTGATCTCAAATTTTTGCAAAAAGCATTGCTGTTATAATATATGATGCAAATTAAGCTACAATACTGCCGAGCTGAGTTAATAATAGTGACTTTTCCCCTTTTTAATGCACAGCAAGTCATCACATACTAAAATTACATTTAAATGCACTACATTTTCCTCTATTTTGGGGAAAAAATGAGCATGAGAGCATTCAGCTCCATGCTGCAAGTACACCCTGTGAATTATTACTACACACATTTTTGTCTAATCAAAATCTTTTTAAACATTGGAAATTAACACCTTCATGATGTGAAGCACTTCCCCCTCCTCAGTGAAGAGTCACMAATGGCAGGGACAACTCCATCAGGGCCCTCACTTTTACTGTAACTCCAGATGTCATTGCAGGAACTCAGAGCTGCTGATACACTTGACCTCCAACAAGGCTTTGGCTTCTCCTTTCCTCCTGCATATCCAACCTATGAATATTATCACAATCATGAACTAGAGTTTATTTTCCTACTCAAACACTTGTTTTGAATTTCACTAACCAGACCATCATTAAACAGCAGCAAACTTAACCGTAAAGCAGAGAATTCAAATGAAACAGGATGGCAACTGCAAGACACTCTTTAGAAAAATGGCAAGAAAAATCTCTCTGGATTATAAATCTGAAGCAGAATGACCATATTTCTCATGCTGTTTGTRCACAGCTGAAATAATAGGGTCATAACCAGATACCCATGCAGGGGTTTTGTWCCACCACAACAAAATGAAGCTCTTGGTCTTCTCAATGTATCGCACACATGACAACCCACAACACTGCAATGTCAAACCTGCKACAGTGCATTTCAAAATATATATCAGATATATATTGAAGACTAGTAGCATAATTGCTTTGTTTTGCTTTGGGGGGAAATGAACATGAAATAYACCTAATATGCTCTGTAAATATACCCAGCAAAATGCTGGGAAGACATTTCCCAACAAAGACCATCCTGGCAAGTTGGCAGCYTGTGCCCTAATTGATTGGTGAGTGGTGGGCCAGCTGTTTGTTTTATCAAACTAAACCTCTTGTGATTTACACACCCCAAATACAATATACTATGCAGGTGTTTCTGGACTGAATTCCTCACAAAATAGGTATTCCATAGATCTTCTCAGTAAGAGCACTGAGATTGCTAAAATTTTCTGTACAAAGAAGAAAAATGAGGAGGCTATTCTGATTTTTTATGTAGTTCCAAGGATCACCAACTGTAGTCTCCCTATCATTCTTAAACGACACAATATAGCAGGTCAAGTTTTACAYTCATTGTCAGTTTGAAACATTTGAAAGAGTAACCACTTGCTGCCTGAGAGTAGCGGACCCTCAACAGATTTCACAGTAACTTTTAAGGGATYGCAAGAGAATGAGGTAGAAAGAAATCCCATTTTTCCTTTAAAGCCTGAACCATCCTGGAAGACACAGGAGGCACCACTGCAACTGGAGACCATCAGCCCAACTGTGGTGGAACAACTGCAGAGGGTTCTGCAGATCTTGTCCAAGAAAGGAAAAACTGGAACTACCAAACCAGCAGCAGTGAAAGGAAAAATCTGTTGTCAGGCACACTCCATGCCTTCCCCCAAGTGCTGCATTTTGGGGAATATCAGCAAAGGAAACAAGGCTCCAAGTACTCCATCTGTACCCACATATGACTCTGAATTCTAAATACTTCTAAATTACTGAGTTCCTTCTGTTACAAATGGCAGTAAGAGGAGTGAAAAAAAATCCCAGGCACTGAAAATACGTCCTCTTTTTACAGAGGAACCAAGAAACACCTGATGKTTTCCCAGGTATCCAGATAGAAAGGACAGCTCTTCAACTGATGCTTGAAATAAGCAAGGAAACTAGAAATAAGCAAAGCCAAACAAACATTTGTAATACTTTCTCTGCCAYATACTGACTGGTCTCTTTCATTCGCCTGCGTTTTTCAGCAATTTACCAGAAAAGTTACTGCAACTCTGCATGTCAGACCTGGCATCCAGAAAAATCTCGCATATCAATACACACTCCACTGTATTCAGTATTTTTAATTTACGTGACAAACCACACAACTTTCACTGTGAGGATCTTCAAGAGCAGTGTCCAAAACACTGGGATTTGGGGTCCCACTCATTAGTTTGAGGAGTATCTAAGCTCTAGCTACATCCTGATTCAGTAAACGTGTATTTAATCYGCAAACTCCAAGAAACAGGCTATTTCAGGCTTGCAACTTACCAACAGCTTTCTGCTCTATCTTAAACAAAGGCTCAAACAGATAACATCCAGAGGTCCCTTTCAAAACTAAATTACTTCACAATTAAGGGAAAGAAAATAATTCAGATCCAGCCACATATATTCACTGTCCTGGAACGGATCAGCCAGCCGGACATACTAAGGACTGGCAGCTGAATCTTGCAGGTGYGTGAGAAGATCCTCCATAAAATTTCAAACCAGAACTCAAAACCTACCAGGTTGTACCTGTCTACATAAATACATCTAAAATACACAGCCCCACACACACCTGTGAAACAAAATGTGGTGCATGACCTATAGAAAAAAAAAACCTGCAAAAAGAACAAAAGTACAAGACCAAAAGATAAATTCATTGTCAGGAAGAGTTTTATCCAGGCTGCTACAAATGCCACAACATGGAGTACTTCCAGCTACAAACTGGATAAATTATTTGAGTATAAATCGTTCTTATGTTAACTTTTTTATTCCAGGACTAGGTTCCATTACAAATCAAACAAGCCTTTCAATTCAAGTGAGTCTTCCTCATCTACAAAAACGGCTTCTCTATGCCTGTAGGTAACAGGTCTGAACAATTCCTACCRTGCTAGCTTGATAAAAACTCAAAGATAATTAGCTCTAAGCAGAGAACAAAATATGTAAATTCGGAGAGCAATCAATTTACACTGGGAAAAATCGTCTCATGCAACTTGACACAAAGCAGGCAACTGCTGAAAGGAAATACCACAACTCGGTACCATTCCCTGCTGCTGAATTCACTCTTAATTTCACCAAAACAACATCAGAGGGTGGTTGATTGAAAGGTGGTAAAAAGCCTTTCACGCTTTTGAACGCTGTTCAATAGATTTTGTAATCAGTTATGAAAACCGCGTATATAATCGGTCCCCAGCAGCACAATCTCTCACTACTAAGGTACGGCCGATTATCTGCAGTTATTATTCCTTCAGACTTTTTTTGGTTTGACGTCGCTAAACGGCAAAAACCGACTTGGAAAGYCGGCGTCCAGCTTTGTTCAAGGTTCGCACAAAAGGAAGGCGAAGCACCTTATTCCTCTTAGCCTTCCCACGACGACGGGCGCTGCCGCTCACCCCGGCTGGGGCCGCTCGGCACCGGGCCCGGGATTACAACACCGGCAAGGGAGGGCAGGAGGGAGGGAGGGAGAGCACGGCCAGCGAGCGCCGCGCCGGCCCTGCCCACGCAGAGACCCGCGGGCCCCGCGCAGCCCCCGCGGCGCCCACCCGGCCCGGCC